>NW_006921612.1:4372118-4375983 GCF_000298275.1 Orycteropus afer afer
AAACTGTGGTCAATGACATGAGACAAAGTATATGTGAACTGCTATATGGAAAGTGAATTTGCTCTGTAACTCTTCACCCAAATCACAATAAAAAAAATATGGAAAAAAAATGATTACTATATAATGTCATTTATATGCCATTTAGGAAAAATCTGTAAGAACAGAAGTCCAATCAGTGATTGCTGGGGTTGTGGATGAGAGGTGTGGACAGATTTCAGAAGACAACTTCTGGGGATGAGGGCAATATTCTGTCTGTATCATTATGATATTTACACAACTACATTTTTATTATGGATGGTATGTAAAATTACACCTCAATAGGGCTGACTTTTATCATTTTTAAGTTTTGTCATTTCAGTATTTAAAGAAGGTTTTCTACTTTTTAAGCAAAATTTCTCTCTACAATGAGAAAAATTGACGTTATTTATGCAAATTTCCTCTGATTAATATATGACTAAATACCATATTTTTGTATAGAGAGAGCTATAAATAAAGATATACATCCTATTCACATGGTACATTACGTACATTGTACCTGACAAGACATTTTAGAGTCCCTGTTTCTATAATAGTTTCTGGCACAGAACAAAGTGGTAGATATTATTATTATTATCCTGCCTCTCACACATGTGTCTCTTACCTAACCACGAGTGCTAGGCAGCACAAGTATTATTATTATTTCCATTTTATAAATGTGAAAATGAAAATAAAGGTCACACAGCAGGTCAGTGGCAAACAGTGAACTTGAATGTTCTTACCACAGAGAAAATTGTACATTTTCCTTAATCTTTTCCCCAAAGGTAACCAAGTAAAAAGCTTGAGGGAAGTATGTACATAATTGTAAGCCCACTTGAGGGGAAAATTGATGAGCAAAAAGAAAAATTGTTTATAGGCATGTGGTCTATTTTGGATGCTTTCCACAAACCAACTCCAGTAAATCTGAGAACACCGCCTACATCTTAGTGGGTGCCTGTGATGTAGTGAGGGCCCAGGTGTGGCTGGAACTAGGACACACCAGATGTTGATCAACCACCAGCTCCCTTCCAGGAAGGTGCATCTGCAGTTTCTTTGCTTTGATGGTTCATGAAGTAGAAAAACCCTTCTGGAGTTAGATGAATGTGGATCCAAATCCTGACCCACTACATCCTCGCTACGTAGACACTGCTGAATCATGTTCCACAGGACAGTATGCACAAGGCTCTAGGGGCAGCCCCAGGAATCGTAGAGGCTCAATGAATAGGAGTTCCCACCCCCTCCTGCCTTTGTTAGGCTTGAAGAACCTTCTCTTCTTATGCAGTACTGAAAAAGCTACCTCTTGTGATTAAATTGCCACCAGCAATTTGACATGTTAGATGAGTTTAGGGTGCAGTGAGTTAACCTTAATGTGGTGGAGTCATTTGGAGAAGGATAGAGAAAATGGTTGAACAATTTGAAGAATGTAATCAATATTGCTGAATTATACATGTAGATATTGTTGAATTGGTGTGTATTTTGCTGTGTATATTTTTACCACACACATACATACTACCTGCTGTGTACTCCATCCTATGACCTTCCCTCTCTTCTCCAGTGCCTAACTCAGGGAAGATACTGGAATTTCCTGTTCTGCTGGGGGGACCTCCCTTATGAGCAATTCACCCCTTAGTTGGTCCCATCTTGTTCATCCCAGGCAGCATCTAGTTCATCAAGCAGCATTTCCTAAAGTGAGTTGCTCTAACTACCAGGTCTGAGGAATCATGAAGAGGCATTTGTAGAAGTCTGAGGAAAAAAAATTCTATGGGAAATTCTGGCCTAAACAAAGTTAAAAACAGTTCTTTACTTCTCAGAGCCTTCAATAAGCTCACCTGCAAGCATTTCCAAGAGAGAGGAAATAAGCCTCATTGTCTCCATTTATTTTTCCATGGAACCTCAAAAGTTAGTGTTCCATGAAGGATACATGGGGAAATGGGGATCTTCAGCACTCCTTTGTGAGATCCCTGGGATGACATGGAATAGGGGTACATACACAGTCTAAGTGCCCCTCCAGGAAGGATTCTCCCTTCCACAGAGAACTTTGCTCATGCTCAATGAATGAGTTGCTGAATGAATGAAACCTCCCTACCCAACTGGCAGAGATGTCATTCAACTGGCAGGTGACTGGCACTGTGCCTTCATGACCCAAACCCACTCATTGCTGTTGAGTCAATTCCTACTCATAGCAACACTGTACGACAGAATACAACTGACCCACAGGGTTTCCAAAGCTTTACAGAAGCAGACTGTCACATCTTTTTCCTGCAGAGTGACTAATGGGTTCTAACCACTGACCTTTTGGTTAGCAGCCAAGCACTTCAACCACTGCACCACCAGAGATCCTTCCTTCTGACAAGTCGGGGCTTGTCTCCAAAAGGAGACACCACAGGTTGCTTGCCTGACTCTCTGGCCTCATCTCCACCCCTCCCCACCTTGCACAGCAGGGCTTTAGTTGTACCAAACTAAAATGTGCCAAGCTCTCTCTCTCCTGTGCCTTTCTATATGCTTCCCCTGCTATCTAGAATGACCTCTGCCTCCACCTCAAACCTACTGTCTGTCTGCTTGGTGGGTTGCCATTCATTCTTTAAGGCTAAGCCCAAAGGATCCTCCTCACTGACCATACTCTCTCCTCAGCACCTTACAATGGGCTCTATTTCTGTCCTCACAACCTGGGTCTCCAGCCAGAGTGGTCTCGGCTGCAGTGAAGCAGTGAAACGAAGATGGGCTTCAGTGTCATCTGATCTGGTTTAGTCTGATCTCCTTACTTTGACCTTGGGAAAGTTGATTTACCTCTTCAAGTTTCTGTCTCCTCATCTGTAAGCAGTATTTTAGTAAAAATAAAATAATGTCTAAAAGATGCCAGATATCTGTTGGTAGTGGTGGTAGGTGCTATCAAGCCAGCTCCAATCCATGGTGACCTTGTGTACAACAGAATGAAACATTGCCTGGTCCTACATCTTTATCATCATTGGCATGTTTCAGTCCATTATTGTGGTTTTGAGTGTATTAAGGGTTCCTTTCATTTTCATTCAAGCATTTTTTTTCCCTCAAATGCACAAATCAATCTTGGAAGAAATACAAATAGAATGTATTTTCGAAATGAGGGTGGCAAGACTTTAACTTGCTTACTTTGGACATGTCATCAGGAAAGACCAAATTCTAGAAAAGGACATCATGTTTGGTAGAGATTGAGGCATTAAATAGTTGTAAATGAAATAGTGTTATTACTGCAGTATTTGTCTAGGGGTATGTCTCGCCAGCTGGACTGTGAGCTCCTTGAGAGAAAGGACAGTGTGTGTTCTCTGTGTTCCAGCCTCCAGCACAAGAGCTGGATCACAGAATTAAATGTTTGCTAACTGAACTAGCAGGCAATTCCCCTTGCGGCCCAGCGGGGTGCTGGATGCATTGTCATCCCTTCTTCATTCTGTTTCATAACCTTCCCCAGATGATTCACCTGCTCTAACATCATTATCTGCTCTGACAACACTCTTCTCTGTTCCTGAACCATCCTGTGGATCTCTCCCTCACTACAACGTTGAACCTGACAGCTGAGGATCAAAGGGTGATTCACAGGGAAATCAGCATACAGGGATTTTCCCCTCAAGCATTTTACTTAACATTTCCCATCTCAGAAAGTCTTTGTTATTTCCTTAAGCAAGTATGGAACCAGATCCCATATAAGGAAGTGCCTGAGGAGTTAGATGAGTTGGGAAGCTGATTGCTTCTGGCCTTGGGGGAAGAAGGTCCCTCCCTACTTGTGCATCTTACAACTTTTTCCATTTTTCAAAATTATTTATATGAGATCTCCTAATACTACTAATGGGAGCTCTGGTAGCATAGTGGCTAAGACACT
>NW_006921612.1:4376583-4384364 GCF_000298275.1 Orycteropus afer afer
GGGTTTGAACCACCAGCCCTCTGGTTAGCAATCAAATGCTTTAGGCATTATACCATCAGAGCTCCTGGTATACATTACATAAACCAATAAAATCAAACTCATTGCCATCAAGTCAATTCTGACTCATAGCCAGTCAAATGCCATAGCAGTCAAATGCCTTAGGCATCACACCACCAGAACTCCTTATATATTACATACAACACAAAAATCTTAAGAGCAAAGCTCAATTTTCACGTGTGTGTGTGTGTGTGTGTGTGTGTGCAAGCAGCTGACCAGGTCAAGGCACACAATATTTCCAGCATCCATGTCCCTCCTACCTTATCTTTGTACTATGGTCAAAGTGGGAGGCAAATAATATCCTAATAAAAATGTGATCTGAAAGTTGCACAAATCACTTCTGTTCATACTCCATTGGCTAACTCTTAGTTACATACCCATATTGGTTAGAAAGGTGGCTGGGGAAAATTGTCTCTAGTTTGGCAACAACATGTGCCCTACAAAAACACATAAGGTTCTAAGAAAAATGGGTGAATGGATACCAGAGGTGTCAAGCATTGTGAATAGCCAGACAATATGCATATCCAGCTCTCTGAAACCTGTTTATTGAGGGAACTCTTGGAGTAGTAGCAGGTAGGGACTCTTCTGTTGCTCATTGCATGCAGATATCTAGCAGGGCCAGGCATTAGAATCTGGGGAAGTGATGGCCTTTGCACTGTGGGGCTTGAAGCTATGTGATTAGTGGTACACTAGCTCCTCCTCAGCATCGCTAGGGGCTAGGACACAAGACCAGTATGACATGCAATTCTTTGGCTCCAATCCTGGGTTGCTATCTCAGCATTCATCATTAGGGGAGTATGGTTCTTCTCTGCCAGGAATCTCACAGAACTGATTGCCTCAAGCACTTAGCTTTAGCTAGTCTCCATAAAACCTTGCAAGAGACCAATCTGCAGGGGATAGGTCTTGGACAAAATCACTCTTACAATGAGCAATGATTGCCAGCACGAGTTCACATTCTAGTAGGAAAAGCAGCTAGCTAAATAAATTCAATGTGATAAAGCTCTGACAGATGCTAAAAAGGGGTGCTTCACATGGGAGGCTATCAGTGCAAATAAAACACATTTGAACTGAGTCATAAGAAAGTAGGAGCTGTTCAGTGTGCAGGAGAAAGGGAACAATGCAGGAAGAATATCATGGGCAAATTGTTCTGGTTACCTAGTGCTGCTCTGACAAGAATATACCACAAGTGGGATGGTCTTAACAAACAGGAGTTTATTCTCTTACAGTTCTGGAGGCTGTTAGTCCGAGTTCAGAGTGCCAGGCTCTAGGGGCTGGGTGAAAACCCCTCAACTTTGGGCTTCAGCTCTGCCTCCTGCTTCCGGCCCACTGAAACTGGAGGCTTTTCTTCACTCAGACAACTGTTGGCTGCTGAGGCTCACAAGCCCAAGGCTGACCAGTAAAAAGGCACAGTCCCAATATTATCAAACAACATGGCAGGCCACTAATTCAAGTCCAGATGAAGTTCCAAGATCGGCAGGGCATGACAGGATGTTGAATAATGACTTGGCTACATGTAGGGTTCAAGTATGCCAAAAGGCTAGAGACCATTCTCAAAGCTGTTTCTTATATACGGCAGACTATATCCCTAAAGCAGCTACTCAGCTGCTCCAATTGAGTTTACCACGGAGAATAATTACATCCAGCTGCTCAGCCACTCAAGCAGGCCCTGCCAAGTTGACACACAAACTTAACTACCACACAAATGCATGAATGTGTGAAGCATAAGTTGCAATAAGTCCCTAAGTAAATAAACAAAAAAAGACGGAGAGGAAGAAATGCATTAAAATACGTGGTGCTATAAACTAAAACCAAACCAGACTCACTGCCACTGAATTGATTCCAACTCATAGCAACCCTATAGGACAGAATAGAACTGCCCGATAGAGTTTCCAAGGCTGTAAATCTTTACACTAGCAGACTGCCTCATCTTTCTCCCACAGAGTGGCCTGTGGGTTCAAACTACTGACCTTTTGGTTAGCAGCCAAATGTGTTAACAACTACACTACCAAAGCTCTTTGTGATAACGTTGTTAGGTGGTGTCAAGTTGGTTCTGACTCATAACAACCCTATGTACAAGAGTGAAACACTGCCTAGTCCTGCATCAATCCTCACAATCATTGCCTGCTTGAACCTCTTGTCACAGTCACTGTATCAAACCATCTAATTGAGGGTCTTCTCCTTTTTTGCTGACCCTCTATTTTACCAAGCATGATATCCTTCTCCAGGGACTGGTTCCTCCTGACTACATGACCAAAATATGAGAGATGAACTCTGGCCATTCTCACTCCTAAGGATCATTCCAGCTTTACTTCATCCAAGACATATTTGTTCATTCTTCTAGCTTCATGGTACATTCAATATTCTTCACCTTTTCCCCATTCTTCATGAATACCACAATTCAAATTCATCAGTTCCTCAATCTTCTCTATTTACTGTCCAGCTCTCACATGCATGCAAAGCTATTGAAAATACCATGGCTTACGTCAGGCACACCTTAGTTAGTCTTCAAAATGACATCTTTGTTCTTTAACACCTTAAAGAGGTCTTTTGCAACAGTTCTGCCCAATGTAGTATGTCATTTGATTTCTTGTCTGCTGCTTCCATGATCATTGATGGTGGATCCATGTAAAATGAAATCCTTGACAACTTCAACCTTTTCTCCATTTTTTATGAATTTTTTTTTTATTGGTCCAGTTGTGAGGATTTTTGTTTTCTTTATGTGGAGATCTAAACCATACTGAAGGCTGTAGTCTTCGTCAGTAAATGCTCCAAATCTTCTTCACTTTCAGCAAACAAGGTTGTGTCATCTGGGTATTACAGATTGTTAATGAGTCTTCCTCCAATCCTGCTGTGGCATTCTTCTTCATATAGCCCAACTTCTTGGATTATTTGCTCAGCATACAAACTGAATAAGTATGGTGAAAGGATACAACCCTGACATACACCTTTCCTGATTTTAAACCATGCAGTATCTTCTTGTTCTGTTCAAATGACTAAGTCTTGGTCTATGATAATATAGGTTTATAATAGTAAACTGATACTAAGCTAATAGCTAACTGTAAGCTTCCTGAAAGTCAAGGCATAAAGGAAATGTATCAGGCTGTATAATTCTCATTGTCTGATAAAAGTACACATCCAAGCTCATCAAGAGTGATAACTTCTGAAAGGGTTATTGGGCATGTATTTGGTTTTGAAGTTAAAAGGAACTCAAAAATGTAAGCACAATAGGCTGAATATGTCTATTAAATTATATTTTTTAAATTCTTGGAACCTAATTAATGTTAGAGGGAACAATAAATAACATAAATTGTAAACTGAATCTGGCACAGAACCATATTACAGATAAGAATTAGATACGTAACCATACCTTATATCTGCTAACATATGAATTACTTAAGATTCAGGCTAAACTGCTGTATCAGAGACCCCAAAATTCAGTGACTTATAATGCTTCTAAAGAGCATTCCTGCTGTACTTTTTCCAAGACATATTTGTTCAAGTTTCTGGTAAAAAATAAAAAAATAAAAAATAATAATAATAAATCACTGCCATTAAGTTGACTCCAACTCGCAATGACCCCTCCTTGGGTTTCTGAGGCAATATCACTACAGAAGTAGATTGTTCAACCTTTCTTCCAAGGAGCAGCTTGTGGGTTTGAACCACCAGCCTTCTGGTTAACAGTCAAATGCCTTAGGCACTATGCCACCAGAGCTCCTGCCCATTGCAATACATCATCTAATTTCTTGACTGCTGCTTCCATGGGTATTGATTGTGTATCCAAGTAAAATGAAATCCCTGACAACTTCAGCCTTTTCTTATGTTGCTTATTGGTCCACTTGGGAGGATTTTTGTTTTCTTTATGTATAGATATAAGCCATAGTGAAGGCTGTGGTTTTTTATCTTCATCAGTATCATCTGCATATCATAGGTTAATGAGTCTTCCTCCAATTCTGATACAGCATTCTTCTTCATACAGTCCATCTTCTCAGATTATTTGCTCATCATACAGATTGAGTAAGTATAGTGAAAGGATACAACCCTGACACACACCTTTCCTGATTTAAAACCATGCAGTGTCCCTTTGTTCAATCCGAACAACTGTCTCTCTGTCTATGTACAGGTTCCTCATGAGCACAATTAAGTGTTCTAGAATTCCCATTCTTCACAATGCTATCCATAATTTGTGAGGATCCACACAGTTAAATGCCTTTATATAGTCAATAAAACACAGGTAAACACCTTTCTGGTATTCTTTGCCTTCAGCTCAGATCCACCTGACATCAACAATGATATTCTGTGTTGCACGCCGTCTTCTGAATCTGGCTTGAGTTTTTGACAGTTTCCCATCAATATACTGCTGCAATCATTTTTGAATTATCTTCAGCAAAATTTTACTTGCATGTGACATTAATGATATTGTTTGATAATTTCTGCATTCTGTTGGATCACCTTTTTTGGAATGGGCACAAATACGGATTTCTTCCAGTCAGTTGGCCAGGTAGCTGTCTTCCAAATTTCTTTGTGTAAATGAATAAGCGCCTCCAGCACTGCATTCTTTTGATGAAGGATTTCAATGGATATTCCATCAACTTATGGAGCCTTGCTTTTTGTTAATTCCATAACTGCAGCTTGGACTTTTTCCTTCCGTATCATTGGTTCTTGATCATCTGCTACCTTCTAAAATGGTTGAATGGTGAATAATTCTTTTTAGTGCAGTGACTCTGTGTGTTCTTTCCATCTTCTTTTGATTCTTCCTGCATCATTCAATATTTCGCCTACAGAATCCTTCAGTATTGGAACTTCAGGCTTGAATTTTTTCTTTAGTTCTTTCAGCCAGAGAAATGCCAAGTGTATACTTCCCTTTTGGTCTCCCAATTCCAGGTCTTTGCATATTTAATCATAACACTTTACTTTGACTTCTTGATCTGCCCTATGAAGTCCTCTGTTCAGCTCTTTTATTTCATCACTTCTTCCATTTACTTTAATGACTCTTCTTTCAAGAGCAAGTTTCAGAGTCTCTTCTGACATCTGTTTTAACCTTTTCTTCTTTTCTTATTCCTTTCATGACCTTTTGCTTTCTTCATAAATGATGTTCTTGATGTCATCCCACAACCCATCTGGTCTTCAGTCATTGGTGTTCAATGTGTCAAATATATTCTTCAGATGGTGTCTAAACTCAAGTGGAATATAATCAAAGTTACATTTTAGCTACCGTGGATTTGTTTTCATTTTCTTCAGCTTCAATTTGAATTTGCATGTGAGCAACTGATGGTCTGTTTCATAAGCAGCCTGTGGCCTTGTTCCAACTGATGATATTGATCTTCTCAATTGCCTCTTTCCACTTATGTAGTAGATTTAATTCCTGTGTATTCTGTCTGGCTAGGTCAACGAGTATAGTTGTTTATGTTGTTGAAAAAGGTATTTGCAAGGAATAAGTCATTGGTCTCGCAAAATTCTATAATGCAGTTTCCGGCATCATTTCTTTCACCAAGGTCATATTTTCTATCAATACTTTGTTTCCAACTTTTGCATTCTTGTATCTATACATCTTGCATCTTTGGTCAATTTGGATGGAATTGGGAGGGAAGATGAGAGGAAGAAAAAGAAAGAAGGGGAAAGAAAAGAAAGAAGAAACAAAGGGAGACAGCAGATAGGCAAACAGATCAGCCAGCTGATTTCTTAAAGAAAAGGTGTAATATAATTCTAAAGTGCAGTGATCTCACTTTCCAAGCTTTCTTTGGAAAAGAAACAGTATGATGCTTTAAACAGTATGATGATTATCAAAATATATATGTTGCTGGCTTTGAATGATAGGATTTTAGTTGTAGAATGGCTAAGCATTCCCATTTCATGGGTGAGAAATTGAGATTCAGAGACTTGAGCTCTCTTCTGCAAAGTGGCAGAAGCTGGGACAGCCCAGAACCCGGTCTTCTGCCTCCCAGTACCAGGCTTCATCCCCAGCCTAACCCTGCACCCCAGATGGAGTTACCTCAGGCCTGACTTACTCAGATGCAGCTGCTGTAGAACTCTAGTACTTGTGAGAATCTTCTGGAAGCACTCCTATTTGAATCTTGCCCTGAAGCAGCTACCATACACAGCCATTTCTAAAGGGAACTCTGGGTTATGTACCACCCACAACTCCATTCTTGAAGAAAAATGGTCAAGTCCAACACTTCTCACTTCTGTCTTTCTCACCTCTGCCAACAGATTCCTTACTAAGTCCTATATATTTTGTTTCACTTCATCCTCTCTGCTCCCAATCACTGCTGGAGTCCAGGCCTTACCACTTTTACCAGGACTGTCTCCTGTTTAGTCATCCTGCTCTAGGCTCCCTGCTTCTGGCTCTGTGTGCCCTCCACAAGCCTTGTCACATTCCTCTACTCACTCAGACATGCAACTGTCTACTTCCTCAAGAAAGTCAGTCACCTAGGGCTGGCATTCGAGCCCACTGGTAATGTAGCCCCACAGTTCAAGCTACATTCTGATAGAGCTGCAATCAAAACTGTTTCCTCTTCCCCAGTCATTCCTATCACTGTCCATCTCTAAGCTGTTGTTCATGCTCCTCCCTCAGCCAGTCATGCTTTGTCCTCTTTTTTCACTCTTTGGAATGTTTTTTTGTCTTTCAAGATCTGGCCCAAATGTTGCTCTCGTTCTGTGACTCTTTCCTTGACTGCCGTTGAGCCCACCCCAAATCATGGCAACCCCATGTGTTACAGACTGGGCTGCTCCTTAGAGTTTTCTTGGCTGTAATCTTTACAGAAGCAGATTGTCAGGGTTTTCTTCCATGGTGCTGCTGGGTGGTTCTGAACTACTAACCTTAGTAGCCAATCTCAAACTGCTTGTGCCATTCAGGCTCCTCTTTCCTGGACTAATCTCTCAGAATCGATAGTCCCTTCCTGAGATTAGTTTGTTTATAACTGGCTTCAACACACAATCCCTCAGCTGTGCAGCACGGTTTACTCACTGTCCTACCAACTCACCTGCTTTTTCAAACCCCTGTTGAACCCTTAGGAATTTCTGGGTGGTGTAAATTGTTAGATGCTCAACCACTAGCTGAAATGTTGGCAGTTTGAACACACCCAGAGGAGCTTTGGAAGACAGGCCTGGTGATCTGCTTGCAAAAGGTCTTAAAATCCTATGGAGCAGTTCCATTCTGTAACACTTGGGATCACCGTGGATCCGATTCAACTCAATAGCAACTAACAACAACAACATTGCACCCCTAGGTGCATCCCTCAAAAAATCAAACTCACTGTCATCAAATGGAGCCCAACTCATAAAGACCCCCGTTGGGTTTCTGAGGCTATAAATCTTTATGGAAGGAGATTGAGCAGCTGGTGGTTTTGCACAACCAACCTTCTGGTTAGTAGTCAAATGCTTTAGACACTGTGCCACCAGAGCTTCTTTGGTGCATCCCTAGGTAACACAGTTTGCACTCACTACTGACTTAAGGGTTGGAAGTTCAAACACACACAGCAGCACTGCAGAAGGCAATCCTGGTGATCTGCTTTGTAAAGGTCTATAACCTTTTGTAAAGGTTATAGACCTATGGAGAGTTATGTTCTATAACACGTGGCATAACCATGAGTTGGAATTGACTCCATGACAATGAGGTTTTTTTTTTTTTTAAATTAATTAATTAATTAATTTTTATTTGGGTGAAGATTTACAGAGCAAATTCACTTTCCATATAGCAGTTCACATATACTTTGTCTCATGTCATT
>NW_006921612.1:4396724-4397372 GCF_000298275.1 Orycteropus afer afer
GTCTTTTGTGTCTCTGGTGAGGTTTATTCCTAGATATTTTATCTTTTTCATAGCTATAGTGAATGGTATGGTTTCCCTTATTTCTTTATCAGAGGTGTGTTGGATTTCAGGTTTGCTGGTGTAGAGAAATCCAACTGATTTTTGCATGTTGATCTTGTATCCTGCCACTTTGCTGAACCTCTCTATTAGTTCCTGTAGTCTTTTATTGAGTGCCTTGGGTGTTTTATGTATAGGATCATATCATCTGCAAATAGAGATAGTTTTAATTCCTCTTTGCCAATATGTATGCCTTTATTTATCTCTCTTGCCTTATTGCTCTGGCCACAACATTCACTTTGGAAACCTGGTTCCTGGAGTGAAGTTATTGCTGATTGGCTGACTTTAAGTAGGAACACTGTCAGTTATTAGCTAATTTTCAGAAACATGAATATTTATATAATACTCATTTTGAACAGATATAAATTGATTCTTGTGGTTACTTGTTACTATGGACAAAGAACAATCATTCCTTTTCTAAGAGGGTAAAGACTTTTTATTCTCGTTAATGAATCTTGTAGCATAGTGGCTAAAGCACTTGACTGATAACCAGAAGGCTGGCGGTTCAAACCCACCAGCCACTCCTTGGAAGGAAGGTTGGGCAATCCTACT
>NW_006921612.1:4397472-4404911 GCF_000298275.1 Orycteropus afer afer
TTTTTTTTTTTTTTTAATTTCATATTGTACCCTGTTCCTAAATCTACGTTCAACACTCAGTTGGGCACCTGAATAATAAGTGAAAAGGCTGGACTGAGCCTGAAGGACTCTGCAGCTGGAAAGAAAGGACTCACACAGAGGCAGGCTTTCCCCTGCCCAGACACTCTGTGAGAGATTCAGCCCTCCCACTGTGTCCACTGCTCCTGGTCTCTGAATGTGGTCTGGAATTTCTCCAGTGACTGAGCAACTTCAGGCATGAGCCATGTTTAACCAGCAGTAAAACAAAGAAGAAAGACTCTGTACTATGGGGGCAACAGGACAGCATGCAGGGGCAGGCTCAAAGTAGTTTCCTGCTTATGAGGTCTCTAAAGCCATCTCTGCTGCTTCCACACCAGCGGTGGGTACCTCCCACTGTGCACATTGGGCACAACTGGGAAAAACTTCTGCTCAGCTTTGAAGGATCAAGGTTCATGTCCTGCTGTCACACTGTGATTTTTCTGATCACTTGTTGTAAAGAAGCTGAATAAGTCTCCTAGGACTGTTGTAACAAATGACCACAAACTGGGTGGCTTAAAATGAAAAATGTATACTCTTACATTTCTGGAGGCCATAAGTCCAAAATCAAGGGGCTGGAAAGTCCATGTTCTTTCCTAAGACTCTGGGGAAGATTCTGCTCCTTGCCTCTTCCAGCTTCTGGTAGCTTCAGGCAGTCTTTGTCTTTGTGGCCACATCACCCCCACTTCTGCCTCCATGGTCACATTGCCTTTTCTTCTTCTCTGGATCAGTCTCAAAATCTCCTCTCTCATAAGAAAATATGAGATTGTGTTTAGGGCTCATCTGAATAACCTAGGATAAGCCCCTTCCCTTCAAGATCTGTAATTTAATCACATGTTTTGCTATGTGAGGTAATATTCATTCTTTTGTCATACAAAGTAACATACACAGGTTCCAGGAATTTGATGAATATACATAGTTTTTTGGGGGTGGTGATAGTATTAACCATTGCCTAGCCAACCTCAATTTCCCTGTCATTAAAAGGGGCCAGAAGGAAGGGCAGGGCCCTTTCAGGTCTGACCTCTCCTCTTTAAGTCTGTCCTGGGGGATGCAGAAACAAGAGTCTGGTATTTTCCTCTACCGAATTCCTGTCGTGCTTCCCCGCCCACCCCCCCCCACTGCCCCATTTATGAATCAGCAATATTCACTGACTACCTCCCCTGCAATGACATGTTTCTTTTAAAACTGAGCAATTAAACTTATAGCATCCTAAAATTTCCAATTGGAAAAGGGACTCAAAGGGGCAAGTAGGGGAGAAGAAGCCATCTCCATTGAGCATTCACTGTGGGCCAACCAGTAGGGTCAGTGCTGTCCATGTATTTTCTCATGAGACCCTCCAACAATCTAAAGGCATAGGGATCATTGTCCTTGGATTATTGGTGAGGAAACTAAGACTCAAATAGGTCAGGTGATCATCTCAAAGTCACACAACTTGTAAGCAGCATAGATGAGATTGGATCCCAATTCCACCTTGCTGCCAAGCAGGCTATCTCACATCACCTAACTAAATCCATGCATACTGCAGACTATAAAACTCTTAACACCACTAAACCAAAAACCAAACCAGTCATCTGTGAGTCAATCCCAACTCATGGAATGACAATGTGTTGCAGAGTAGAACTGTGCTCCATAGGGTTTTCAAGGCTATGACCTTCAGAAGCAGATCACCAGAGGCCTTTCTTCTGAGATATCTCTGGGTAGGTTCAAATTGCCAACCTCTCGTTTAGCAGTTGAACCCTTAACTGTTTGCACCACACAGGGACTAAAAGGGGCAGAAATTGGTCCCATTTCATACAGCAAGTCCCTGGCAAAGCTGGGACCAAAAGATGTCTCCCAACCCCTACTCCAAAACACTCTCAACTACTATGCATAGATAGTATCAACACAATGAGCCTCCTTAATTCCTATGAACTTGTTTTGTTATCAACAGCCTTCCGTTCCACACGGTGTGCAGGATCACAGGTTAATAAATGGCATTCTGACTCAAGGAGATTTGAAGTGTCTGCCTGGAAGACACCAAAACAGGAGATAGTCTCGAGGAGTGCATAGCTCAAAGCTAAGCTGGCATTTGATGAGGCGCCAGGGACTTAGGGCAGGAATTCTGACACCCTCCCATCCCAGGGCACCTCTCCCCATGAGAGATAAGCCAGGGAGGCCTGAAGGCAGCCTCTTCCAGGTCGCCATGGGGAAGCCTTCTGTCAGCAGCAGTAGCAGCTATAGCAACAGGGGTTTGAATCCTGTGAGTCCAGCCCTAAGACGACACACATGAATCCTAAGCCAATGGGGTCGGGGAGAGCACTACCACTGCAACTTTCTGTGTCCCTCAGGGTCTGCGGAGATGTGCGGTATGTATTTGATGTGTGAGCGAGGGCCTAGAGACCCACAGGCATGGCTTTGAACTCTGACTCAGCCACCTACTAGCTATAACCTGTTGGATATATTCCTTCATGTAAAATGAGGGTAAAAGGGCTCATTGCTATCCGAGAGCTCAGAGTCCAAGTCTAGCCAGAGGTTCCTAGGAAGAAAGGCCTGGTGATCTACTCCCAAAAAGTCAGCCACTGAAAACTCTCTGGAGCACAGTTCTACTCTGACACACATGAGGTCTCAATGACTCAGAATCAACTTGATGGCAACTGGCTTTTCACATGTTTTTGGTTTTGATAAAAACTAAAAGAGAATTGAAGCCCCATACAGAGTGCCAGGGAGAGAGAGCTAAGCAGTAAAGTCAGTATCATCTCTCTCTTCTAGGCCTGGCCACAGCTGGCAGATGGATAGGTAGGTTCCCAAGTCTGCCTCCTTCAGAGTATTCCAGTGCACAGCAGGTCCAGCACCCTAAGGCTAACCTTGTGGCTGCTTCTAGACTGTCCCCAAAACCTGTCAGGGCCAGAAGAGAGAAGGCAGGCAGGAAGTTAATGTTTACTGAGCACCCCTAGCAGGTACCCCTTCTGCTCAGCCACTCATACAGCCACTCCATTTCTTCAGCTTTCAGTTTCTCCGAGGGACCATTTCCCCTCATCAAGGGTACATCAGAAGGCGTGACAAACAGTTCCCATTACCTCACTGGGTGAGCATGGGAAAATCACCTCGACTCTCTATGAATACTGGATAGTGGCTGAGGGCTCCTTCAGTCCTAACATTTTCTAATTTTGCTTTTTTCCAAAACAGAGTCTTGTTCATAATTCTTCACAATAATCTGCTTACTGTCTCCCTTCTCCCCAAAGTTTCTAAGTTCCATATGGGCAAGGATTGTACCTATCTTTTCCACTGTTATATCCCTAGTACCTGGCACATAGCATGTGCTCAATAAATATTTATTAACTGACATCCTTCCAACTCAGATCTCATCTGGAGCCACGGCATATGGACTTTTAATATCTACTGTCTGCTAGGAGTGGAATCTACTGTCTGCTAGGAATGGAATTAAGTATTTCCCTACATGATATTCTTGTTATGTTGTTGTTGTTATATGCCCTTGAGTCGGACTCGACTCATAGCGACCCCTCCTTGGGTTTCTGAGGTGGTACCACTATGGAAGTAGATTGCCCAAACTTCCTTCCGAGGATATTCTACTTACTCTTAACCATGAAAGTTAAGTATTATTCTCACTGCATAAATCAGGAAACATCAGCAGCTCAAGTAGTTTTCCTAAGATCACACCCACTATGGCACAGCAGAGTCAGAATTTTAACTTGGTTCTGCTTGACTCCAAAGCCCAGGCTCTTTCCACTTTACCCAGCTCCCCTGAAATTCCTGCATTCTCTCAGATACACCCTACTCTCTTCTTCCCCTGAGCTCTCTTTTCTTTGCCTACATTGTCTTCTCGCTTTTCTCCTGGGCCCACATTACTGTTTGGGTGGGTAAAATGAAAGCATTCACCAAAATATTTATTGAAAACTATTGCCCTGAGATCATCTTTAAACCTTAAACCCAAAATATCCCCTGAAGTCTTCTTGAAACTGAACAGTAGTTTAGCTTAGCTAGCAAAAAATATCTGCCTTGAGCATTGTGTTCTTTTAAGATCTATATGAGATCAAATTGAGAACAGCAACTCAAAGGTTAGATAGGACACCCAAGAGGCAGTGAATTTATGTTAATGAGTGAGGAATAATTCAGAAAACGAGGAGGAGAATATTTGCAACAACTCAAAGAATGTAATCAATGTCATTAAATTTTACATGTACAAGCAGTTCAGTTGGTGTGTGTTTTGCTGTGCATACTCTCAACAACAAAAAGTAAAATTAAAATACATATATTTATTGAGCATCTTAAGTATGTCAGATCCTGTGCTAAGCACTGATGATAAGGCATAGAATCTCCCAGCCCTTGTGAAGCTGGTGATTTGTTTTTCAGGAATTTAGTAACAATATTTATTTGCAAGCACTGTGCATGGTAGTTATGCTCTGTTCAACAGCAAACTGAAGCCTGGAGAATATTGCTGTACATCATGGGACCAAAAAATCAAAGTCATCTGATTTGTGTGAGATTGACATTACTATTACTAGTAGCATCTTTTTGTTCATGACATCATCAGATGCAGTGTAAAACCAGCCTGATAAAAGAATCAATTTGATAATAGTTTAAGTAGCTATAGAGGGAAGAACCAACCCTCAACATCTGAGAAAGGAAAAGCAGCTGAGTTTATTTCTTGCTTAAACAAGGGAGAGCTGTTCTTGTAAGGTGCGATCTTTCTCAGAACAAAGCAGAGAATGGTCTTAAACAGGGATATAGGAGGGTAGAGTTCAGAGACTGGCATAGACTTAAAACTGGAATTGTTTAGGGATTGGTTAACATTCACTTTTTCTTATTTTTATTTTTATTTTAAGAGCTTGTTTTACATTCAACATCACGCGTACATTTAGTTTCATTCCCCATTCACCATGTCCAACCCTAACCCAGTTTTCTCCCCTCCCTACCCTGCAATCCTCCTGTGCCCCTCATAATTATGCACTCCTGTTTGTCCTGCATTTCCTCAGTTTGAATGTTGGTCCTTTGGTGTTCCATGGTCTATTGCTCTAAGGGATGTATTACCATTGAGTGAGTGGGTGTGGCATCCTTGGTTGAGTGGTCTACGTGTACATCTTGTTAACTATTGGGCTGAGAGCTGGCCCCTGGGGGTGAGTTTTGTTCTAGGCACCGAATGTATTTCAGGGCCATAGTATTGGGAGTCTCACCAGATTTCATCTGACCAGTAATTCTGGTCATTATTGAGATTTTGGATTTTGTTCCACATTTTCCCTCCCACTCTATCCAGGATCTCCAGATTTGATCCTTTCCTGAGTGGTTGGCATTGGTAGCTGGGCACCATCCAGTTCTTCTGGTCTCGAGGGCCATCGTGTCCTAGGGCTGATTGCTTCTAAATGCCATTTTTTTTTTTTTTTTTTTTGCATTCTTCTTCACTTCCGATGCTAGGAGACCATTAGCTCCATCTTAGATGGCTTCTTGAAAGCTTTTAAGACCCCAGTTGCTACTCACCAATGTAGGATGTGGAGCAACGCTTTTATGTATTTTGTTGTGCCAATTGAGTCTGGTGTCCCCCAGTACTGTGGTCCTGAGGTAGTAGCTCTATTGGATCTCTCTCCCAAAGTGTCGGGATGTCTGTGAGGGATTACTCTGTGTTTGTCTTCTATTGTTTCTGTAAGGACTGCAGGTATTTTGTATCACTGGTGTCTGTATAAGATTAGGCTCAGCTGAGTCTATCTTTGGTCTAGAGTATACCTTTATTCACTGACCCCTGTCTGATCATCTCAGGTGTTTACGTATTTATCTGTATAGCCTAGTGTTTGGTGTTAATGGCAACATGATATTGTGGACACATTGGTTGGTTTTAGCATCTGTCATCTATCTCTTACTTGCACAATTTGGTGTCCTCTCATTTCCCAATGTTATCATGGTGGTCATATATCCTTCCTGAATATCCCTCCCCCTACCCATGTCAGTGTGTAAGCCCCAACTAGCCCTAAATTAATCCCTCCCATTCCCTCCCCATCCCAGTAACCTACTAGGTGAGTTTCCTTTCCCAAGCAAACCCTTCTCTGTCTTTTTACGGTAATGGGCTCATACAGTACTTGTCCTTCTGCGATTGACGTATTTCAATCAGCATAATGTCCTCCAGGTTCATCCACATTGTGAGATGATTCGTGTATCCCTCGTTATTCTTTAATGTGGCATATATTCCATTGTGTGGATATACCATAATTTGGTTTTCCACTCATCCTTTGATGGGCATTTATATTGTTTCCATCTCTTTGTTATGGTGAATTGTGCTGCAATGAACATAGGTGTACATATGTCTGTTCATGCGCTATCGCTCACTCTTTAGGATATATTCCTAGTAATGGAATTGCTAGGTCAAATGGTACTTCTATTTTCAGTTTTTTAAGGAAACGCCATACCGTTTGCCACAATGGTTGTACCATTTTACAATCCCACCAGCAGTGCACAAGAGTTCCAATCTCTCCACAACCCTGCCAGCATTTGTTACTATCTGATCTGTTGAACTTTGCTATTATTGCTGGGGTGAGACGATATCTCATTGCTGTTTTGATTTGCATCTCTCTAATGATTAATGATCATGAGCAATTTCTCATGTGTTTGCTGGCTGCTTGTATATCGTCTTTGGTGAAATGTCTGTTTAAGTCTTTTGCCCATTTGTGAATTGGGTTATTTGTCTTTTTGGTGTTGAGGTGTTGAAGTTTTCTGTAGATTTTGGAGATAAGTCTTTTGTCAGATATGTCATAGACAAATATTTTCTCCCAATCTGTAAGTTCTCTTTTTACCCTTTGGAAGAAATCTTTCGATGCACACAAGAATTTAATTTTTAAAAGATCCCAGTCATCTAGCTTCTATTCTATCTCCTGCACATTCTGGGTTATGCTTGATGGTCTATTTATGCCATAAATTAGGGCTCCTAGATTTGCCCCTATTTTATCTTTGATGAATATTATAGTGTTGGGTTTTACATATAAGTCTTTGATCCAGCTTGAGTTTGTTTTTGTGTATGGGGTGAGGTATGGGTCTTGTTTCATTTTTCTACAGGTGGATATCCAGTTTTGCCAGCACCATTTGTTAAAGAGGCTATCCCTTCCCCATTTAATGGGCTTTGGGCCTTTGTCAAAGATCAGTTGTCCATAGATGGATGGGTCTGTGTCTGAACTTTTGGTTCTTTTCCATTGGTCTATCTGTCTAGCATTGTACCAATACCATGTTGTTTTGACTACTGTGGCTATATGTTGTGGTTATTGTTGTTGTTATGTGCCGTCAAGTCAGACCCGACTCATAGTGACCCCTCCATGGGTTTCTGAGGCAGTATCACTACGGAAGTAGATTGCCCAACCTTCCTTCCGAGGAGTGGCTGGTGGGTTTGAACTGCCAGCCTTCTGGTTAGC
>NW_006921612.1:4406068-4425516 GCF_000298275.1 Orycteropus afer afer
CAGTAACTTATTTTAAGGACCTATTTCTAAGTCTCTTGTTCAAAGAATTTAGTCCTATTGTTAACACAAACCAATTGTGTGGATTTCTTTTTTAAAACATTAAAAGGTTGACTTTGCTAGTTCAACGAGACAGAAAATAACAAATGCTGGCAAGGATGTGGAGAGATTGGGACTCTCATACACTGCTGAGGGGACTGTAAAATGGTACAACCATTGTGGAAAGCAGTATAGCGATTCCTTCAAAAGTTGAAGGAGCGAACAATGTGGAACAAAACTCCAAATCATTTGGAAAAAAAAAAGGGGGGGAGGACCAGGTTTGTTGGCCCGATAGAGCCTGGTGGAGCCACTGAGAATATGGCCCCTAGATGCCCTTCAGGTCTGAAATTGAACACATGCCTGTGGCTTCCAGCCAAACAATACGCAGGCATATGAGTTGAACATTTACGTGAGGTACTCCTTGGAGAGAACAAGCACAGGAGAAAGAAGGGTTGCTTATGCACAGGGAGACAGCTCAGGGGGCAGGAGTGCATGGAGGGATGGACACAGGGAAGAGGTAACTATCGAGAGGAAGTAGGAGGGGAGATGTTGCATTGTGGTAAATTGTGGTCAATGTCATGAGACAAAGTGTATGTGAATTGCTGTATGGAAAGTGCATTTGCTCTGTAAATTTTCACCCAAATCACAATAAAAAGAAAAATAAAATAAAAGGTTGACTTTGCTAAGAGATGTTTTACGATTTATGTTTGTCTTCCTTTTTCCAGGTGGTTCCAGTTTAAAGTTGGATTAGATTTTCTGTCACCATGTCCCTACCGCCATCATCTATCCCCTGACTCCCTTAATTACCAACTGTGGAAATTTTAGTCACTGTCTTATCTTCTGGACTTCAGCCTCCTTATCAGTGTCAGAGGAGAGTACCTCTCCTAAGAGTATTGTTTGCAGTAATTGGTATAACAGATGGAAAGCTCTTATCAGAAAGCCAGCATATAATAAGCACTCAACAAAGCTAATTCCCTTCCCCCAACTATCTAAGGAGGCACTTAGTCCCAATTCTGAATTTCAAGTAGCAGCCAGAAAGCACCACTCTTCAAACACAAAACATCAAACCAAACTCATTATCTGCCATTTGAAATCCTATTTGGAAAGAGTGATGAATAAAATCACCATGAAGCAAGGAGAGCTATGCTTGGAATATATGTACATAAACACAAGACACAATTTGAATGTTAAAAAAATGTACAAATAAGTAAGTGTTTCTAAATGCCTGAGATCCAGTGAGGATTATAAATTATTCAGCAAATGATATTGAAAAATTGAGTGGCCATTTGGAGCAAAAAATATATAGATCTTTAACTTCACTTTCATCAAAATTAATCACAATGATAGAAAAATATAAACATCAAAAATGAACCTATAAAAGTCAAAGTACTAGAAGAAAGTATGGGAGAAATTTAAAGGGCTGATTTCCTTAATGCATAATGACCTAATCAAATAAATGAGTGGGAAAGTAGACAAAAGATATTGTGGCAGAGACAATGCTATGTGCTTACCAAACCTGTTTTCTCTTTTCACGGGCACACACACACACACACAGAAAGAAACTAGATTTACTAGCCCTCTTGCATCTAAATTATCCTGCCAACAGAATGCATGCTACTATCAGGCCAAAACTATTAACACTGTATGTCTTCACCATACTTTACTTCAGCCCTTGTCTCCTGGACAGATAAAGAGTATCCAGTGGAGCACAATCTAAACTATCCCACAGGTGGTAAAACTTTTTGCGGCTGTGACTGGGATGCATTGCAGTCTTTTATTAAGACACAGGTTTCCACGACAGTCTCAGCCCCAGAAAAGGTGATGCTGGGCCCTCTGTCTTATGTCTCCCGCTGTTACCCAGTCAGTTCCAGCCAGAGGCTCCACATTCCAAGACATGCCTTCGGCACTTGAGAAGGGAGTTGTCTGCAGACCCAGTAGCCACTTTGTGGGAGACTGTGGTAAAACTGTGGGCCCACTCTAGGAAGACATTAGCAGCCCTGAAGAAAAGAAAGCAGAGTAGAATATATCTATGGTCAGAAAGACAGATGATTAGTAGGTGCCAAGAGGGGTAACTCTTCCACTACTATTAAGATCATGTTTGTGGCTTCCCCTTGGGTGGTGGGAACAGTGGCTGCCTTTGGCATTTTCCCTGGCTGAGTGTGCCATGCACACTGCCCTAGGGAGGTCACTCGAAAGGTTGTAAATAAAGACATATGTTTTGCTGGATGTCAGAACAGGAAACCCACCTCCATCCCTCATGCTATAGCCGATGTTCCACTCCAGGTGAAGTGTGACTGTTGAAACCCTCTGTGCAGCAGGATGGTGGGTTCCCACATTAGACTGGTCAGTTTCTCCACCTCCAGAGGGATAAAACAACCAATCTACCATAGTGGGGTAACCCACAGCAAGCACCAGTAAATGGTTTCACTTCCTGGTGTCAACGGGCTAAGGCATTTGGAAGACCATGCTGCTTTGTTCTGGCTACAGCCTGGGCAGATATGCTTCCAGAGCCCATGATGTCACTCCTATGTTCATTCGGGGCTCCTACTCTGGCATATTGGGCAAAACCCCTGGTGGGAGCCAAATTTATAAACCTCAAAGCCTCACGCAGCACTTTGTCCACCCTGCCAGGGAAGCCTTGCCTGTAAGGATGTGTATCTGTTCTTCTAGGACACATTTCTTTCTTCCACCAGGCCCACAGCCAGGGAGTTATAGGGCGATGGTAGTGCCATTGTACCTCATTCTCAGACACCCATTTCCACACATTATGGACCAGTAAAATGTGCACCATGGTCACTATCAATCTTTTGGAATATCCCATATATAACACTCAAGTTTTGTAATCCCTTTATTGTAGCAGCCTGGTTCTCTCGTCTATGCAGGAATGCCTGAATCAAGCTGGTAATCATGTCTATACACACAAGAGTATATTTCACTTCTTTATGGGGAGAAGACGGGTCAGGGGAACTATATTATCTATCTGCCATTACTGGGTGTGTTCTCTTATGCGGGTGTCCAGGATTGCGGAACAAATATCTTGGGCATCAACATGAGCACACAGGGCAATTTGGTATAGCAGCCACCAAATCACTATACTTTACCATTATGCCTACCTCTCTGGCTGTTTTCCAACCAATACAAGCACTATACAATGTCTGCTTTTATGGTGAGTCCAGTGCGCAGCTTCCCCTTCTGGTGTCCAGCAGGGAAAGAGGTGTATGGGCTGCTATATGAGAAACAGGTCAGTGTCCGAGGTCTGGAGGCAATCTCAGATGTCCTGCCACAGGGTGTGTCTGCCCTCTGTGTTCCAGGTAGCATGTAGATGTTGCTGGAGGGTGGAATGGATAGCAATACAGCTCATCTTATTTTCCTCAGCCCCAAAAGACACTATCACCCTCAGTGTCTCAGAGCCTTAGCAGCCAAGCTGAAATGGTCTCCTTTCCTTTCTGCTGGAATTTCCCACACAGCTTTGTCACCTCAGTGGGAGTGCATTTGCACAGTGTCATGGGACTGGCAGGTGAAATCTCCTGCCTGTGGCCATCTGGCTCATAGGTCGCTTTCATCTTACGGACGACTAGCGGCTGTGCAAAACCAGGCTCTTCTACAATCACCTCCATATCCGAATCACTTTCAGATTTGCTTCCCCAAAGATTCCATGTTTTTGCATCCCAGTTTTTGCATTCTCAGCATTGCCCTAACCTCTGCCTTTGGTGCTTTCCTCCCTCCCATTTTTGCAAACCTGCAGCAAGCATCACTAGCTGCTAACCCTGCTATCTAAGGTGGCTGTTTAAGATGTCAGCTGTAGCTACACAAGGATGTGACATATCCCTTTCCAATTTCAATCCCTATTGCAGTGCCTTCAGTGCCTTCGTATGCCCCTCTGTGGCTAATTAGGCATCAGTAGCCAGCCAAATTGCCCACAGCAGTGGCCATCCCACACCCTCCTAGCTTCTTTCCTGCAACGGTGATATGTCATTTGATGTTTTGGGGGCATCCCTGTACTCACCAGCACACCACATGCATCAAGCATACAGGCCAGACTTCCCCACATGGAGGTCACTGACCAACCTGGGATCCCCTACGGATGCCTATCCCTCATTAGCCATGTCTTCAGTCTCCTTACTGGCTCACCAATTGTCTTGACATGGACCAGTAACTCTAAATTTGTCTCAAAGTATGGAAGGGGCCAAGAAAACAAATAATGAGGCTGGCAGCTCCAGTATTCTGGTATTGGGTTTATCAGGGGGCTTACTAACAAGGTGGGTCCCTGGTGGTGGCAGGACCAGTTCGTTTCTCTGCACCCCTTACTGGGTAGCAGGGGTTTTTATGACATTGGTGAACACAGGTTCACCAATTGATAGTTCGAACCCATCCAGTGGCTCCACAGGAGAAAGAACTGATAATCTACTTTTGTAAATATTACAGCCAAGCAAACCCTATGGAGCAGTTCAACTTTGTCACATGGCTCATGATGTTTGAATTGACTTGACAGCACCTAACCACAACAACCTCCAAAATCTTAAGGTAATAAAGTTCTGTTTTCATAAATCCCCTAATCTGTGGTGCATTGTTACAGTAGCCATAGGAAACTAATACAGATGACTTTAAAGTTCTGAGGAAAATTATTTCTAACCTAGAATTATAACTTAGTCAATTCATCAATCTAGTATGAGACTAAAAGAGAGATTTTCAGACATGTGTCTTTTCTCAGAAAGCTCTGGCAGGTATACTCTAACAAAACAAGGGAATAAAGCAAAAGGAACACATGGGATGCAGGAACTGGAGGATATGATGCAAAAGAGAGACCGGGAACCCACAGAGGCCAGTTGTGCTGTCTGAGGAAAAAGAGTCAGTCCAGTTGAGGCAGAAGGCAGAGGACACCAGGAGGGAATGTCCAGGGGGAAAAAAAAGGAACTGGTAGATTGTCTGCGGGGTTAGCCATGTGGAAACTAGGATGGGGAGACATTCTGCAGAACTGCTCAAGGATATGAGAAGATTTACCTAGAGATCCAAGGAAAAACAAAAAGTTGTACAAAAAAGAAGTGTAGTCATAGGTCATGACCACTTAGGAATGAATAACTCTTACATAATCATACTGCTGCAGACAGAATACTCATTTAATCAAGGATTCATAAAATGATATCAAGAAGATAGGAGGAGAGTAAATATGTGTATGAGAGGCAGGGGTCAATGTAAGGTCATCCAGTCTGTGCACTGCACAAAGATCTAGGGCCCAAAATTCACCAAACTCTGCACCCTGGCAAGGGTCCGTCAGCTGGAGGGCTTCCTAAAACTTGAACAAAGATGTCTTAAGCACTTTCAGGAGCCCTGCTGTGAGAGATAGTGCAAAAAGACCTAAACCCTTATTGTCCATAGTAGGAAGTCAACAGATGATGTCTACTATAGGCGGGAAGCAAGAAAGAGCAGCATAAACAAGTTAATTAGAAATATTGATGTAAGGAGAAGAAGATATAGACATAATTATTAGTTTCTTTTGGGGATTAGGAGCTCTGGTGGCATAGTGCCTAGGCATGTGACTGTTAACCAGAAAGCTGGTGGTTCAAACCCACCAGCCACTCCTCAGGAAGGTTGGGCAATCTATTTCCGTAGTGATATTGCCTCGGAAACCCAAGGAGGGGTCACTATGAGTCAGATCCACAGCAGTGAGTTTGGTTTGGTTTTGGTTTGGGGATCAGGAAGTGAGGGTTAGGAAAGGTAAGACAGGAAATTACTTTCTTTTTATCATGGGCCTTGTGGTATTATTTGACTATTCAATCTATATAGAATATGCATGTATATTATGTTGTTGTTAGGTGCCACTGAGTCATTTCTGACTCATAATGACCATATGTACAACAGAATGAAACACTGCTTGGTCCTAAGCCATCCTTGTTATCATTGCTATACTTGAGCCCATCATCATAGCTACTGTGTCAATCTGTTTCACTTAGGGTCTTCCCCTTTATGTTTGTCTAATTTTGATAAAAGCAAAAATGCAATTTAAAATAATTTTACGTATAAAGATCAAGAAAAAGCTAGCCAGACTGCAGCAGAATTCAATGCACATGTCAGGTCTCTTGTTCCGGATACCATATTAGATACCATATTGTCCTGGACACCATATTGGGTTGTCTACTTTTGTTTTGCGCCTCTGAATTGATTCCAACTCAAATCAGCTCTATAATTACATGATTCAGCTGCTTTTAAAACCACAAACATTGTGAACTCACACTGAGCTTTGTTGTGGTTGTTGCTGTTGTTATGTGCCATCAAGTTGGACCTGACTCATAGCGACCCCTCCTTGGGTTGCCGAGGCAGTATCACTATGGAAGCAGATTGCCCCATCTTCCTTCCAAGGAGTGGCTGGTGGGTTTGAACCACCAGACTTCTGGTTGGCAGTCAAGTGCCTTAAGCAATACGCTACCACAGTTCCCACACTGAGCTTACAACCAACTAAAGCCCCAAAGCCTTTATCATATGAAACATCATTACTCTAGGCCTACCCTCAGTCTGTATTGGGGCAGTTTGTTTTTTGATTTCTGAACTGAAACCTAATAAACTTAATTAACCTTGTTAGATTTGGCCAGTCATTGAGCCTATCAAAAATCCTGTGAGGCTTTATTCTGTCATCCATTATTGGCCAATATTCCAAGATTTGAGACATCTGCAGGCCTGGGAGCAAGTCATTTTTGCCTTTATCTGAGTGGTGGATAATGTTGTTGTTAAGTGCTGTCAAGTAGGTTCCTACTCGTAGCAACCCTATGCAAACAGAACAAAACATTGCCCAGCCCGGCACCATCCTCACAATATTTGCCACGCTTGTTGCAGCCACTGTGTCAATCCATCTTATTCAGAGTCTTCCCCTTTTTTTGCTGACCCTCTACTTTATGAAGCATGACATCCTTCTCCAGGGAATGGTCCCTTCTGACAACATGACCAAAGTAGGGGAGACAAAGTCTAGACATTCTCACTTCTAAGGAGCATTTCAGCTGCACTTCCTCCAAGATGGACTTAATTGTTCTTTTAGAAGTTCATGGTACATCAATATTCTTCACCAACCATCAAAACTCAAATGCCTCAATTCTTCTGTTTTCTTCCCTATTTGTTGCCCAGTTTCCACATGCATTTGAGGCAATTGAAAAGACCATTGCTTGGGTCAGGTGCACCTTAGTCTTCAAAGTAGCATCTTTGCTCTTTAACACTTCAAAGAAGTCTTTTGCAATAGATCTGCCCAGTGCAATACTTCATCTGATTTATTGACTCCTCCTACTATAGGTGTTGATTGTCGATCCAAGTCAAACTGAACAACTTCAATCTTTTCTCCATTTATCATGATGTTGTTTATTGATCCCATTGTGAGGATTTTTGTTGAGGTGTAATTCATCTTGAAGGCTATAATCTTTAAATTCATCAATAAGCTCTTCAAGCCTTCTTCACTTTAAGCAAGCAAAGTTGTATTATCTGCATACCACAGGTTGTTAATAAGTCTTCCTCCTATTTTGATGCCATGTTTTTTCTTCATATAGTCTAGTTTCTCAGATTATTTGCTCAACATAAATATTGAATAAGTGTGATGAGAAGATACAGCCCTGATGCACAACTCTCCTGATTTTAAACCGTGCTGTATCCCCTTGTTCTGTTTGAACAACTGCCTCTTTGCCTATGTACAGGTTCCTCATGAGCACAGTTAAGTGTTCTGGAATTCCCATTCTTCCTGATGTTACCCATAATTTGTTATGATCCACACAGTCAAATTTCTTTGCATTGTCAAGAAAACACAAGTAAACATCTTTCTGGTTTCTCCACTTTCAGCCAAGATCCATCTGACATCAACAACTATATCCCTTGTTTCACCTCCTTCTCTGAATCTGGCTTGAATTTCTAGCAGTTACCTGTCAATGTACTGCTGCAACTGTTTTTGAATTACCTTAAGCATGTGATATTAAAAATATGGTTCAATAATTTCTATAGTCTGTTGGATCACTTCTCTTTGGAATGGGCACAAGTATGGGTCTTTTCCAGTCAGTTGGCCAGGCAGCTGTCTTCCAAATTTCTTGGCCAGTGCTGTATCTGTTTGTTGAAATACCTTAATGGGTATTCTATCAATTCCTGGAGACTTGGTTGTTTTGTTTTGTTTTTTGCCAATTCCTTCAGTGCAGCTTGAACTTCTTCCTTTAATACCATCAGTTCTTGATCATATGCTTTCTCCTAAAATGGTTGAACATCAACCAATTCCTTTTGGTACAATGACTCTGTATTTCTTCCATCTTCTTTTGATGTTTCCCACATTTTTTAATATTTTGTCCATAGGATCCTTCAATATTGCAACACAAGACTTGAATTTTTTCTTTAATCCTTTCAGCTTCAGAAATACCAAGTATACTTGTCCTTTTTGATTTTCAAACTCTAGGTCTTTGCACATTTCATTTTAATACTTTGTCTACCCGAGCTGCCCTTTGAAATCTTCTGTGCAACTCTTTTACATTATTATTTCTTCCATTGGTTTTAGCCACACTCTGTTAAAGTTTCAGTCTCTTCTGGCATCCATTTTCATCTTTTCTTCCTTTCCTGTCTATTTAATGACCTTTTGCTTTTTTCATGTATGATGTTCTTGATGCATCCCACAATCCTTCTGGTCTTCAGTCATTAATGTTCAGTGTGTGGAATCTGTTCTGCAGATGGTCTCTAAAGTCAAGTAGTATATATTCAAGGTTGTATTTTGGCTGTAGTGGACTTGTTTTAGTTTTCTTCAGCTACAACCTAAACCTGCACATGAGCAATTGATGATCTATTCCACAGTTGGTCCCTGGCCTTCTTCTGACTCATGATATTGAGCTTCTGTTTGTCTCTTTCCACAGATGTAGTTGATTTGATTCCTGTGTATTCCATAAGTGGGAGGGGCGGTCCATGTGTGTAGTCATCATTTATGTTGTTGAAAAAAGGTATTTGCAATGAATAAGTCATTGGTCTTGCAAAATTCTATTATGCAATCTTTGACATCATTTCTATCACCAAGGTTATTTTCCAACCACCAGTACTTCTTTGTTCCCAACTTTCACATTCCAATCACCAGTAATCATCAATCTATCTTGATTGCATGTTTGGTCAATTTCGTACTGCACAAGTTGGTAAAAATCTTCATTTTCGTCATCTTTGACTTTAGTGGTTGGTGTGTATATTTGAATGATAGTTGTGTTAACTGGTCTTCCTTGTAGGCATATGGATATTATCCTATCACTGACAGCATTGTACTTTAGGATATATCTTGAAATGTTGTGGATAATCGATTGGGCCAAACTCAGCCCAGTGATCCCTAATTGGTGCTACTCTCTGGTATCAAGATTACAGAGTTCCAGCATATAGGAACAGAAGCAGACCCTTAATATAGCTCATTCCCTTCAGCATACAAAGAAGAAAATGAGATGAGGTGGCCTATCAGGAGAGGGCAGAACATTCTTTATGAGAACAGTGGTGTTTCTGTGTTAGAAATCTTATCTTCCACACAGGAGATCCATATTCAACTCCCTGTCAATGCATCTCACGCACAGCCACCACTTATCTACCAGTGGAGGCTTATGTGCAAGTTGTTGTGATGCCAAACAGGATTCAGCATAGTTTCCAACCTAAGATAGATTAGGAAGAAAGGCTTAGCAAATTACTTCCCAAAAAAATGCCAATGAAACCCCTATGGATCACAATGGTACAATCCACCACCCATTATGGGGATGGTGCAAGACTGAGAAATGTACGTTTCATTGTGCATGGGGTCACCATGAGTTGGAGGCTGACTCAACAGCAGCTAACAATTCTTAAGTGTATGTGCAAGGTTCTGGGTAAAGCTTTTGTTGCTTCACAAACATTGCTTCATGAAATTGTTACATAAACCCTGAGGTATGACCTTGTCATCTCTATTCTACAGAGGAAACAGTTCAGAGAGATTAATAACATGACAAAAGTCCCTCAGCTACAGGTGGTAGGGCAGGGTTTGAACCCAGGTCAGTCTGATTCCTAATCCATAACTCCTGTTTCTCCAGATTTAGCACTTGAGATTTTTCATATGCTAAGTAACTCAGTGTTTAATGGATCAAGTTCTTAAAGATTACTTTCCTATTGCTCAGGCTTTGAGAGAAAGAGAGTGAGGGAAAAAATAGCTTTACTATCTCCCAAGGACAGCATAAAATTTATAGAAGAACTGGGAATTGCCATAGGGCTGAGACTGCTGTTTTAACTTCCTCATCAAGATTTTATGGGGCACAAAAGCAGTCAAGTTCACAGTTTCCTCCAGGAACTTCTAGAATCCCTTAAAGCTTTTCTTCCCAGTCAGAAGACTGTACTATAAATGCCCTAACCCTCATCACCCCTCTCCCTGGATAGTCACTGTCTCTCCTCTCCAGAAAGCATTTTTTCTGCAAAGAATCCCTCACATATTTCCATTAATAAAGCACACAAGTGGTCTACACCACAATGTAAATGAAGGAGTTATCAAAACCCTCATTTTGTGAATAAGGAAGTGGAGGTCCAGGGGAGGTTACATGACTTGTAAGTAACAGCAACCCTTCAACTCTATTTCTGCCTTGATGAAAACCAAGGTTCCTATATCAATGCACAGCCAATCCTGTTGCTAAATATTTGCATTACTTAGGATATAAGTTTTAATAGATTTTGTTAAACAAATGAATGAATTAATAGGCAAACAATTAAATGAAGATGGCAACTAAATAATTAGAGCTATTTGAGCATCTCATTAGCTGGAGAGAAAAACACAAAAATAAGGAGGAGGAGTACTGGGAGGGGATAGGAGGAGAAAGAGGAAGAAGAGGAGTTAACTCTGACTCATAGCAACCCCATGTATGTCAGAGTAGAATTGTGCTCCATAGCATTTCCATGACTGATTTTTCCCAAGCAGATCACCAAGCTTTTCTTCCAAGGTGCCTTTGGACTAACCTGTTGGTTAGCATTGAAATATGTAACCATTTGCACCCCCAGGGACTCCTATACACATATGTTGTTGTTGTTATTTGCCATCCAGTCGGACCCAATTCATAGTGACCCCTCCTTGGGTTTCCGAGGCAGTATCACTAGGGAAGTAGATTGCCCAACCTTCCTTCTGAGGAGTGGCTGGTAGGTTTGAACCACCAGACTTCTGGTTAGCAGTCAAGTGCCTTAGGCACTACGCTACCAGAGCTCCTACATACATCTAAATTGGTACCTAGTCAAAACAAATTTAGAGTTGAGAAAAACTCAAAAGTTGCCTTTACTTCAAGTATATGAGAAGGAGCACCGGTTGCACAGTGGTTAAACATTCGACTGCTAACCAAAACGTTGGTGGTTCAAAACCACCAGCTGCTCACAGGAGAAAGATGAGACAGTCTGTTTCCATAAAGATTTACAACCTTGGAAACCCTATAGGGAAGTTCTACTCTGTCCTATAGGGTCACTATAAGTCAGGATCAACTCCATGGCAGAGGGTTTGGGTTTTGAGTATGTGAACAATGTATGCCCTTTGAAGGAGACAATTTGTACCTGTTTGACAGAGTAATATGAAACTGGAGATGTAATGCCTGAAAATGAGCCTTTTTAATGGCTGAGCTCATACAAATATGTGTCACTGTGTGTCCACCATCAGGAAGTAGGGCTAGAGACACAGATTCATGCCCCAAAGCTTTCTGCCTGTCTGAGACTCCCCTATGCTCAGTCGCATCCACAGCCTAGCCATATCCTGAAGCCTCCATTTCTCCATCAAACAAAATGATAACTTAAAGCATATATTTAATGAGTCTCAGCAAGGAGGAAAATGATGCACCAGCATCTTAGCAGGCATTGGTTCTGCCGAAGCAAATCCTAATGCTTTCAACAGCATCACACACTTCTTCAGAAGTGAAAAATGGTTCTTTCTCAGTGGATGTTAAGCCAGAAAGGAAATTTCAGATCTATATTTTGAAGTGTTTCATAAAGCATTCCACTGGAAATAGAAATGCTTTTGCTTTATACCAAAATGGATGAAATAGCTCATTTTTGAGTTTTGTGAGTGATCCTATTTTTTTTTGGGGGGGGGGAATATTGTACAAAGGGGTATAACAAGAGATTTATATGGAATTCTCTTACAAATGGTTATTTTCCCCCTAATATCTAATTATCCCATTCAAACCTGAGTACACTGTCTTCTAAATTCCTAAGTGGTTTAATAATAGAATTGCTTCATTAACTCTGATACATGCTTGGGAAGCAAGCAAAGGAATTAAAGAAAGGCCAGAAAAACAAGCCACTGCAGACATCTATATTCCTGAGGTCTCAGTACTTAAGAACTTGGCAGTTGAGGTTGCTCTCATCAAAGCCATTATTGGGAGTCCTTGGGTGCAGCAGGATGTCACAGAAGGACTATTGTAACTTCTCTGCCCCCTCTCAGGCCAGCCTATCCTCCTTTCTTACAGACAAAGAGGTCATTCTGAGGGAACCACTTCCACTCGCCTCCCCATCACCTCCATCTGTTGTCTCCTGCTTTCTCCCCACCATGAAAAAAAAAAAAAAATGGGATCCCTCCTGCTGTTGCATACAGTCCTCTATTCTGGCTATGAGTGATGACTACTTGTTTATCAATTTCAGCTTTTGCTGTTAGTTGCTATACAGTAGGCTCTGATTCATAACAGCTCCATTTACCACAGAATGAAATGTTGCCCAGTCCTGCACCATCCTCAAAATTGTTGGTATTCACACATCCATTGTTGTGGCCACTGTGCATTTTGAGGGTCTTCCAACCTAGGGGCTCATTTTCCAGAATATTAGATGATAGTCTGTTGTGATATTATAATTTTCATTGGCTAACTTTCAGAAGTAGATCTCTAGGCCTTTCTCCCTACTTTGTCTTAGTCCAGAAGCTCTGTTGAAATCTTTCCACCATGGATTATGCTACTGATATTTGAAATATTGGTGACATAGCTTCCAGCATCATAGCAGCATGCAAGGCCCCAGAATACAGCAAACTGGTGGATGAGTGGAAGAATTATATCTTTAGCTTGGCTTTATTCCTCCTGCTTTCTAACATTCTCTTTCTGAGACATCCCATGGTTCTACATAGTACAATACATTCTTCCTTGTTGCAACAAGTCAAAGAACCCAATATTGTTCAACTCCAGATGGATTCCTGGTGGTCATTGTCTGGAGGGCACTGACAACATACAGGCTTATTTACAGAAGGAGTACCATAACATCATGCTATTTTGCAATCAGTTTGTTTTTGTTTTTTCATATTATAATTGTTGTTGTCATTGTTGTTATGTGCCATCGAGTCGGACCTGACTCATAGAGACCCTTCCTTGGGTTTCCAAGGTAGTATCACTACAGAAGTAGACTGTCCCATCTTCCTTCCGGGGAGTGGTTGGTGGGTTTGAACCACCAACCTTCTGGTTAGCAGTCAAGTGCCTTAGCCACTATGCTACCTTATTTGCATGTCAATAGGTATCTACACTCTCATTATACCTCTAAATTTCCTCCTTCTTAGCTTCCCTCACAGTCTACTGACCCAGTTCTTGTACATCTCTGGCCATTCACCCATTTCCACATCATCTTCTTGTTCTTAATGCTTCTCTCACTACTGAATGCAAGTCCTAGGCAGATTTATCCTCTCAGCTTCTCAGTTCTCTCTCTACGCCATCTCCTTCAGTTATTTCATCTATGCACTTCTTAACTTCTCTCTTCCACACAGAGAATGTACAAACTTTGTCTCCAGCCCTGTCCTTTTGATGGTATCCCACATGAACCTTAGGCTTTCTTCATTTTGTTTTGATCTTTTTTCTGATTGATCCCTTTCCAAAGAAGTATTCAGGTATTTGTCTTCAATCTCATTAATTCTGTCTTCCATTGATTCAATTCTACTCCTTTGCCCTTTCAATATGCTATTTACTTCTGAAAATGTAGTATTAATCTTCTGGATTTCTACCTGTAGATTTTGTATCATTTCTAATTTTTTCATTTATTTTGTCATTTTGTTCTTGTATTTTCTTCCAAAATTGTTCTATGATATGTCTGTGTTTTCCTTAATTTTGTCAGTGTTTTCCTTGATCTGTCTCTCAATCCTTTAAAAAACAAACAAACAAACAAACTCACTGCTGTCAAGTCATATCTGACTCATAGTGACACCTCTTTGGGTTTCTGAAGCAGTATCACTACAAAAGTAGATTGCCCAATCTTTTGAACATGCCTAAATATAATTCTTTTGAATCCTTTATCAGGGAGTTCCAATGCTGCTGCTTCTTCAGGGATGTGTTCTGGGTCTTTATCCTTCTCCCTTGTTTCTACCACTTTATTTTGCTTCTTTGTGTGGACAGTGATGGTCTGCTATCTCTGAGATATTGTGACGTTGTTGTATTTAGATTTCTACTAACTGTTTGTGAAGAGCAGTTAAGGATGAATCAGGATCTTCTTGGTGGTCATTTATCATTGTCCAGTTGGTGGAGAAGGAAGTGGTGGCTCTCACTCAGTAAGTGGAGCTGCAGGAGCTGTGGGTATGGTTGCATCATATGGGCATGGCTGCCACTCCCACTCAGTCAGACAAAAACTATGATCAAAAAACCATCAAAAAAAAGTCAAAGCAAGTGGACAAAACACATATCTCATAAACACACAGGAAAAAGAGAAAAAAAAAAACATGTAATATTTGGGGAGGGGGCGATAAGAGAAAAGAGATAGAGTAGGAGAATACTGAGGGGAAAAAAATGGGAAAAATGCAGAATGAAAAACAAGGAATGGGGTTAACCACAAGAAAGAAAAAAATGGAAACCAGGAACAGGGAAGAGAGAAAAAGCTGAAAACTAGAACCTGGGAAGAGAAGAATAAAGAATAATAATTAAAAGGATGCATAAAAAAATAGTAATTATTTTAAAACAGACAAAGACAAATAAACTGGGGGAAAAAAAAAAGGAAAAATACTCTGGGCAGGGTAAGCCAGAGCACCCAGGCTCCGTCAGATCACACAGACTGGGATGGAATTCCTGCCAGCCCAGAAAGTGGGTGGAAGTGAGGGGTAGCTGCACCTCCTTCATCAAGAGAGTGTAGGGTATAAGAGTAACAAGGGGAATATCACACCTTTCCAGTCATTGGCTTCTGGAATGTCTTTATGGTTTCCAGCAAGTGGAGACTATTCTCAGGTCCCCGGAATCTGATAGAATGCTGTCACTTTAAATATCCAAAAATGTTGAACCACTTGTAAACATTCAAAATGGCTGCCCCCTCCAGACAGGCAAAAGTCCACAGCTCAGCCCATCTCCCTCTTTGCTTCTTCCCCTTTTGTTTACCAGCCACCAGTGCAGTCCTCCATGCAGCCCCTGGCTAGCAGGGCCAATTTTTAGGTTAATTCCTAAGTCCTTATACCACTTGGAAGTATCCAAGCTGTCCATGCTGTCAGGATAGCTGCCAAACTGCAGCTCCGTATGTCTCCTTTTTTGTTGTTTTCATGCAGGTTCTTCTACTAGTTGGAGTTTAGTGCACTTCTATATCCTTCCTTTCAAAGCTTAGGACTCCAGGATTTTCATCTATGTCTGTGTTAATTGGTTCCCCTTTTCTTTGTTGAAGAGGGTCTGTGTAGTTTGTCTGCTTATTCTGCCTTCTTTCCAAAACTTGCTCTCCATCCCTGCCTGTTTCCAACTGCTTGCTGAACATATGGAACCTTTCTTCTCTCCCCAATTTCCTGCCTCAGAGTCAACACATCTGAAATACAACTCATCATTTTCCCACACAGGGCTGATTCTACCTCCTAACTTCTTTATACCTGATCACAAAACACCAAAACCAAAAACTAAACCTATTGCCATCAATTTTAATTCATGATGACTTCTGATGTTACAGACTAGGACTGTGCTCCATCGAGTTTTCTTGGTTGTAATCTGTATTGGAAGCAGATCACCAGGACTTTCGTTTGGAACACTATTGGGTGGGTTCAAATGATCAAACTTCAGGTTAGTAGTCAAGTGCAAACTGTACCACCCAGGAACTACAGCAACATAACCCTCCAGGATATTCAGGCATCAGAGGTGGGGAGACCTCTTTGAGTGTTTCTTCCCTCCTTCATCCACACCCGATCCAAAAACATAATATGTGTAGATTTCTGCATATATCTCATGCATCAGAGAATCAGAACTGCAGAAAGGCGAAAGTAGTGTAGATCATTGTCTCTCTATTTTATTTGTGCTGAGGAAACAGAAACCCAGAGAGGAGTAATGATTCAACCAATGTTCCCATCAATTAAGAGGTCAAATCAGGACCAGAATCAATGTGTTCTAGCTCCATGACCAGTATTCTTTTCTGTTCTGGGCAGTGAACTATTCCTTTCTTTCTCTTCAGGTAGCATCTTCTTCACTCTCTTAGTAGTTCTCAAGATACAGCAGTCGCACTTTGCCTCCTCCAGTCTCACTCCTTTGAAACTCAAAAGACCAGGCAGTAGCTCCTCACTCTCCAAGGCCCAGCTCTGAGAGTCTGTAAAATGGGCATAGGGGTGGCATCTAAACTCTTCTAACTTCACAAGGAAAGAGCAGAATCAACATCAGCATCAACAGCCCAAGGATGATTCCTATGAGGTAGAGACATGCCTCCACCCTCCAAACTGTTTATCAACTCTGATACTAACCATCCCTCCTCCAGCACTCCACTTCTCTGCTGGGTTTGAAAATTCTTTGCAATGGCCACACAGAATTCACACCCAATACCCATGATTATAGGATGTATTAGGGAAGTAACAGGTTACAATTCAGGATAAGAAATGATTCAGGATACAGTTCTTCAATCAAGACAGCCTTTTGCCAACAGTACCTGCAGGCATGCCTCTCTCTGGCCCTTAACCTGTTGGTCCCATGGCCCTGTAGACTTTGCCCTGCTCAGGCAAGTGTTCCAAAGTTCTTTTTAGCTCTTCCAGGGTAAAGACACCCCACTCTACAAGTAAGCCTCCTGTCCATAGGCACTAAGTTTTATTGCTCTTTTGACCAGGAAGCCCCTTGTGCTGTCCCCTCCTGGGTCTCCTGCCAGGTCTGCTCCTGCCATTTCTCTGCCACTACTTCTCACTGTCTCGGCAAAGTGCTATAGCTCTCTCTCTATCTCCTGGATAAAGGAAGTTCAATGCAGGGATCTCACATCCAAAGGATACCTGATCAGTTCTCACAGAAGAGTTCCATATACCTTATTTACATTATTACCAAGCTATCCAAACCCCTTGATGGGCCACAAACACTTCATGTTTGCATTGTCCCACCAAGTCATCTGGTAGGAGTTATAAGACTATAGCTAGGAGGGTCATATGTAGTAATTCACTGCAATGCAGAGTCCCTCCCTGACAAAGCCACGACCCTCCAACACCAAAGGCTTCTGTTACTTGGCAGAGCTCTTCATGAGTTCAGCTGGGCTTTGGGCTCATTTTTCAACTAAGAGTAAGGCTCAAAGCTAAAGCCCTTCTAAAGAGAGACATCAAGGAGTCCTCCACAAATGTTCTTGTTGTCATGTATTGTCGAGTCTTCTCTGACTTATAGAGAGCTTGTATACAACAGAACGAAACACTGCTAGGTCCTGTGCCAGTCCCACAATCCCTACTACACCTGAGCCATCGCTGCAGCCACCATGTCAATCCATTTTGTTAAGGGCCTTTCCCTCCTTTGTCGACCCTCCACTTTACCAAGCATGACATCCTCCTCTAAAGAATGGTCCCTTCTGACAACATGACCAAAGTAGGTGAGATAAAGTCTGGCCATTCTTGCTTCTGAGGAGCATTCCAGCTGCACTCTGTCCAGGATAGATTTGTTAGTTCTTCTGGCAGTCTGTGGTACTTTTAGCATTCATCACCAACACCACAACTCAAAAGCATTGACTCTTCCTTGGTCTTCCTTATTCATTGTCCAGCTCTCACATGCACATGAGGCGATCAAAAATACCATGGCTTGGGTTAGGCACAACTTAGTCTTCAAGGAGATATCTTTGTTCTTCAGCACTTGAAAGGGGTCTTTTGCAACAACAGATTTGCCAATGCAATACATCTTTTGATGTCTTGACTGCTGCTTCCATTTGGTGTTTATTGTAGAACCAAGTAATATGAAGTCTTTGACAACTTCAATCATTTCTTCATTTATCATGATGCTGCTTCTTGGTCCAGTTGTGAGGATTTTTTGTTTTCTTTATATTGAGATGTAATTCATACTGCAGACTGTAGTCTTCAATATTCATCAGTAAGTGCTTCAAGTTATCCTCACTTTCACCAAGCAAAGTTGTGTCGTCTGTGCATCTCAGGTTGTTAATGAGCCTTCCTTGAATCCTGAGGCCATGCTCTTCTTCCTATAGTCCAGCTTCTTGGATTACTTGCTCAACATACAGATTCAATAAATATGGTGAAAGGATACAACCCTGACACACTCCCTTCTTGATTTTCAACCTTGCAGTATCCCCTTGTTCTGTTTGAACAACAAGCTCCTGGTCTATGTACAGGTTCCTTATGAGTACAATGAAGAGTTCTGGAATTCCCATTCTTCTCAATGTTATCCACAATTTGTTATGATCCACACAATCAAATGCCTTTGCATAGTCAATAAAACACAAGTAAACATCTTTTTTATATTCTTTGCTTTGAGCCAAGATCCATTTGACATCAGCTATGATATCCCTCACTCTATGTCCCCTTCTGAATCCAGCTAGCATTTCTGGAAGTTCTCTGTCAATATACTGTTGCAACCAGTTTTGAATTATCTTCAGTAAGATTTTACTTGTGTGTGGTATCAATGATATTGTTTGATAATTTCCATTCCGTGATATCACCTTTCTTTGGAATGGGTACAAATATGGTTCTCTTCCAGTCAGTTGGCCAGGTAATTGTCTTCCAAATCTCTTGGTATAGCCATGTGAGTGCCTCCAGGATGGCATCTGTTTGTCGAAACATCTCAATGGGTATTTTGCCAATACCAGAAACTTAGTCTTCACCAATTCCTTCAGTGCTGCTTCGACTTCTTCCTTCAGTACCATTGGTTCTTGACCATATACCACCTCTGTAAATGCATGATCATCTACCAATTCCCTTTGGTATAGTGACTCTTTTGATGTTTCATGCATCATTCAACATATTGCCCATGGAATCTTTCAATATGGCAAATCAAGAATTGAATTTTTTCCTCAGTTCTTTCAGCTTGAGAAATGCCAAGAGTGCTTTTCCCTTTTGGTTTTCTAACTCCTGGTCTTTGCACATTTCATTATAATACTCGATTTTGTCTTCTCAAACTGCTCTTTGAAGTCTTCTGTTCAACTCTTTTATCCTGTGGATTCTTCCATTTGCTTTAGCTACTCTCCACTCAAGGACAAGTTTCAGAGTCTCTTCTGACATCCATTTTGGTCTTTTCTTCCTTTCCTGTCTTTTTAATGACCTTTTGCTTTCTTCATGGATGATGTTCTTG
>NW_006921612.1:4429226-4433063 GCF_000298275.1 Orycteropus afer afer
CAAAGAAGAGTTGATGCTTTTGAGTTGTGGTGCTGGCAAAGAATGCTGAAAGTACCATGGACTGCTAAAAGAACTAGCAGATCTGTCCTGGAGGAAGTGCAGCCAGAATGCTGCTTGGAAGCAAGAACTGCCAGACTTCGTCTCACCTATTTGGGTCATGTTGTAAGAAGGGACCTTCCCTGGAGAAGGATGTCATGCTTGGTAGGGTGGAGGGTCGACGAAAGAGGGGAAGGTTTTCAACGAGATGGATTGACAGGGTGGCTGCAATGATGGGCTCAAGTATAGCAGGGATTGTGAGGCTGGCACGGGATCAGGCAGTGTTTCGTTCTGCTGTGCATGGGGTCGCTATGAGTCAGAAATGATTCAACGGCACTTAACAACAACAGTATTAACTGGTCTTCCTCGTAGGCATATGGATATTATCCTATCACTGACAGTATTGTACTTTGGGATAGATCTTGAAACATTCTTTGTGATGGTGAATGTCGTGCCATTCTTCTTTAATTTGTCATTCCTGGCATAGTAGAGCATAAGATCATCTGATTCAAAATGGCCAAAACCAGTCCATTTTAGCTCACAAATGCCTAAGATATCAATCTTTATGTGTTCTATTTCATTTTTGACAACTTCCAATTTTCCTAAATTCATACTTCATGCGTTCCATGTTCTGATTACTAATGGATGTTTGCAGCTGTTTCTTCTCATCTTGAGACATGCCACATCAGGAAAAAAAAAAGTCTTGAAAGCTTTACTCTATCCACATCATTAAGGTAGGCTCTACTCTGAGGAGGCAGCTCTTCTCCAGTCATATTTTGAGTGCCTTCTGACCTGAGGGACTCATCTTCCAGGACTACATCACACAATGTTTCAGGGTTATTCATAAAGTTTTCCATTAATATATCAGACAGTGTTTCACTGCTTTTTATAAGGTTTTCACTGGCCAATTCTTTGAGAAGTGGATGACCTCTTTCTTCTTCCAAGTCTGTCTTAGTCTGGAAGCTCCACTGAAACCTGTCCACCATGGGTAACCCTGCTGGCATTTGAAGCACTGGTTGCATAGCCTCCAGCCTCACAGAAACACTTCAAGCCACCACAGTACAACAAACTGACAGACAAGTTTGTCTCCCTTAGCTGTTCCAAACTGCTTTTCTCACTTCCTGGTCTCCCCCACACTGCTTACTTACCCAGCCTGCCTCCAGATTGCAAACACCTGCCTTCTGCACTTCCACAGCTGGCTTACCATGGCCTGCCTCCATGCACACACAAATGGAGTACAGTAATTACCACTAGTAATCACTGAGTCAAGAGAACCAGCCCAACTCTCATCAATTACTTTCTTACCACTTTCCCTCCACCTCTACATCTCCCTGGTCATGTAAGATTTACCTGAGATGTGAGGATGCACAGCACAAGGTCACTCACATCCCAATAGAAGGAAATATGTATCAACAGGAGCTCTGCCACAGTACAGAAGGACACTCAACATGCTACAGGATGAAGAGGGCCTGGATTTGAGGAACACATGGCTTCTCAGAGCTAGAAACAAGTGCTTTCAATTTTTCTATCCTTCCACTTAGCCATCAACTACAACACATCCCTTCTTGGTCATCAAATAGACAACATCACATATATACGAAAGGATGTCCAGTGACAGAAAAGGGACATTTCCTCCTGTAAACTTCTTTTCCTAGAAAGAAATATCTTTCCAAGAATTCTGTCTTCCAGACTTACATTCACCTCCACTAGCCAGGATTGGGTCACATGTCCATATTTAAATAATCATTAGCAAGGGGAAATAGAATTATCATTATAACTAATCAACTTTCACCGCCTGTGGCAAGGAAGAGTCCCAAGAAGCAGATAGCCCTACACACACTTGAACAAAATTATTGGCAAGGAAGAACGTGAAAGGCAATGGCAGTATCAGTTACTTGGTAAAACCTTAACTCAACATACTCAAACTATCATAGCTGACTGTCAATCCAGCATATCCTTTCTTGTCATTAACAAAACATTAGCAATGATAGACAGTATGTGGGCACAGGAAGAGTTTTAGTCCATGTCCTCAGAAAACCTGGGTTTTGTTTTTCATTCAGTTCTGATACTTGGCAGTGGCATCACTAGAGTTGTCATTCATGCAGTAACTCATGTTTCACACACAGCACCCCCACCATGGACTTCCTCCCATACCAGACCATACAGAACCCTTAGTAATGTTTACAATCAATTTTAATCATAGACTAATATGGGTTAATTGTAGTTGTAAATTGCTTAAATGTAATAGTTCTTAGATTATACAAATATTAAGAATAAAATTGTTTTGTAAAATCTTTCTACATTGAATTAAGACATTATTAGTAACAACATTATTAGAAAATGAGTGGAAGTCTTATATATTTTCCTCCCTTTTTTAATTACTACTTCATTCTCAAAATGGTTATTGACATAAGTTCATAAATACTGCTTATCTCAATATTGTAGCTAAAATACAAGAAAATTTGACAAAACCAGTGACAACAATAACAATAACATTGGCAACAATGAAAACAACAGCACGTGCTTGTAGCACGTGCAGACAAAACCACATGATTCGAAGTGTCATTGTAATAGGGTAACAGTGACAGCTCTAAAAAGTAAATTAACATAGAGTTTTAGTCTTGTAAGTATATTACTGCAGGTAATCTGGGCTTATGAAAAATATTTTTGTTGTTATAACTGACTATATGGATATCTTTATAAAAAAATAATTTCTGCTCAAATATTGGACAAAAATTTTGTGGACAGTCATTTTGATGTCACCCAATCTGATAATGTCACCCAGTGTGGTCCACTCCCCTTACACCTCCTAGTGACACCACTGATATTTGGTAGTCATCTGATTCTGTGCAAGCCACTTAAGCTTGTTTTCTCATCTCAGAAATGGAGGTCATAATCCTTCACCCGGGAGCTCTGGTAGCATAGTGGCTAAGACACTTGCCTGCTAACCAGACGGCTGGCAGTTCAAACCCACCAGCCACTCCTCGGAAGGAAGGTTGGGCAATCCTACTTCCGTAGTGATACAGCCCAAGGAGGGGACGCTATGAGTCGGGTTTGACTCGACGGCACATAACAACAACAACAATCCTTCACCCAGGTATGATAAAAATCAGATAAGGAAAAAGTTGTGCATGCTTTGGATAACCTTATTAAATGTAAAGGTGGCTCCTTTATTTCTTCTCAAAGCCATGTAAAACTTGATTGTGATATGGTATACAATTCACTGGCTGGCACCAATGGAGGCTATTTTGGGAGGAGTGGTTACTAAGAAACATGAGGCTCTGGTAACCTTGACAACCGTAGGTTATACAGGAGAATGGTACCTCCAAATCTCTGTCTTCCATTATCATCTTCTCCTCACAAAAGCTTGTATCTGGTCAGACATGGTGTCTCTCAGGGCCCAGCAGGGATTGGTACTGCCCTGGCCAAACCACTCTTGGACAATGCTCCCAATCAGGCTCTAGAAGAACATGGACAACTCCCAGCTTCTGCGGTCACCATGGGAAGTCTGGGGCCCCTTTGGAAAGCCCCTTTCCTGGCTCTTTTCTTGTGATCCTTGGCACAATCCTTACTCCAGCCATCCAGAGTACTACACCCAACACTGTGCTGTGGGAGTTGGGATTATATATAATACATCTTGGTTAAGAATTACAAGATACAGAGTTCTGGCAAGATGGCGGGCTAGGCAGAAAGACTGCACAGACCTTCTGCAACAAAGAAAAGGGAAACCAATTAACACAGACACAGAAGATAATCCTGGACCCCTGAGCCTTGAAGGGAAGGATATAGAAGTGGACTAAA
>NW_006921612.1:4433163-4433748 GCF_000298275.1 Orycteropus afer afer
AGTCTCTTCTGACATCCATTTTGGTCTTTTCTTCCTTTCCTGTCTTTTTAATGACCTTTTGCTTTCTTCATGGATGATGTTCTTGATGTCATACCACAATTCCTCTGGTTTTTGGTCATTGGTGTTCAATGCATCAAATTTATTCTTTAGATGATTTCTAAATTCAGAAGGGATATAATCAAGGTCATATTTTGGCTTTTGTGGATTTCTTTTAATTGCCTTCAGTTTCAACTTGAACATACATATGAGCAGTTGACGGTCAGTTCCACAATCTGCTCCTGGCCTTATTTTAGCTGAGGATATTGAGCTTCTCCATCACCTCTTGTTGCAGGTATAGTCAATCTGATTCCTGGGTACTCTACCTGGTGAAGTCCACATCGCATAACTGCCATTTGTGTAGTTGAAAAAAGGTATTTGCAATGAATAAGTCATTGGTCTTACAAAATCCTATCATGATTTTCATCTCCAGCATCATTTTTATCACCAAGGTCATGTTTTCCAACTATCAGTGATTCTTCAGGAGCTCTGGTTGGCGTAGTGCCTAAGGCATTCAACTGCTAACCAGAAGGCTGGCAGTTCAAACCC
>NW_006921612.1:4439184-4442976 GCF_000298275.1 Orycteropus afer afer
GAAGTGGGAGGGGGAGCTGTTGCATTGTGGTAAACTGCTCAATGTCATGAGACAAAGTATATGTAAACTGCTATATGGAAAGTGAATTTGCTCTGTAAATCTTCACCCAAATCACAATAATACTAATAATAATAAACTGTACAAGGAAAGAAAAACTGGGGTGATGAAATAGTAGTGATGATTGCACAACCTGGTGGATGTAATTAATGTTCCTCAATTATATACTTTAAAATCGCTTTATTTTGTTTATGTATATATATTTAACAAAATCAATTTAAAAAAAAAAAGAATTACAAGATATAGAACAGTTATAAAGTATGGCCTGATCCTCCTAAGAAGATGCAACAATAATAATCTCTCATAAACTTGAAATATTTCAACCATTGTTTGTTTTATTGAGTATTGAATAGCTGTAGAAGGATATTCATAATTAATACATAGACTATAAACAATACCAGTGCTACAAATACCCACATACCCACAAATCAGCCTGAGAAACAGAATACAGCCAGAATATTTGCAGCCACCTTCATGCCCTTCCAACAACATCCCCTTCCTCAATCCCTGGGTACCACTATCATGAATTTCGTGATAGCCATTTCCTTGCTGTACTTCATTATTTTATTGTGTTTATATTTTTGAAAATGTTTAATTTTGACTATTTTTAACTCTACACATGGAATGACATTAATTCATTCTTCTCCAACTGCTTATTTTACCCCCTGAGATTAACCCTTCTTAATGTGCATAGTAGTCGTGTGTTTGCTTTCACTGTTTTTTAGCATGCTATTGTATAAATATACAATTCCTACTCATAATGATCCTATAGGACAGAGTAGAACTGCCTGTAGGGTTTCCAAGGCTATATATCTTTATGGAATCAGACTACCACATCTTTCTCCCACAGAGTGGCTAGTGGGTTTGAATCACAAAACTTTCAGTTAGCAATTAAGTGCTTAACCACTGTGCAATCAGAGCTCCTTGTATAAATATACCAGGAAATCATTTATTCTTTCTCCTGTAATAAAAACTTACATTTTTTTCCAATTTTATGCCACTAGACAAATGTCTCTATGGATATTGTAAAACTTGCCACCGTTAATGGAATGCTAGGTACTAAAGTATGGATTTCTTTGACTTTACTAGTTAATGCTAAATTTTGTGCCAAAAATACTTGTGCTAATCTACATTTCCATCACCAGTGGATAGACTAAATGATTCTTGCTATTATCTGGCTTGATTTTTGCTTATCTTGTAAGTGAAATAGTATCTCATGGTTTAATTTGCATTTCCCAAATCACTAATGAGTTTGAATACACTTATATGTTTATTCGTTTTCTTGGTTCCTCTTTTGAGAAAAGACTGTTCAGATCTTTTGCCCATTTTTTCCCATTAAATTGTTTTTTTCTTACTGATATTTAGGAGTTCTTTATATGTATATTCTGGATACTGATTCTCTGTCAGTTAAGCATTCCAAACATCTCTTAGTTTGTGGCTTATCTCCTGGCTCTCTGCATGGCTTTAATTAACAAAAATTCTTAATTTTTCTGTGTGTAGCTTTATTGTTTGTTCTTTTTGGTGTTTTGTTTAAGAACTCCTCACTTAAATTAAAGTAATGAAGTTAAATACTATATCATCTTCTTAAAGTTTCATCACGTTGCCTTTCATACATACAGCTTTATAGCATTCCAATGTATAAATATACAATTCCAACTCATAGTGACCCAACAGGACAGAGTAGAACTGCCCATAAGTTTTTAAGATGCCTGAATTGAGAGGAAAGATCCTATTTTATCTTATTTTATTTTTGTCCTTATAGTTACTTTTATCTTGGCACCATTATGAAAAATACATTTCCTCACTAGTCTTTACTGCTTGTTTTGTTATATGTTTCTGTGTATTCCTGACTGTTTTCTGAGCCTACGTTTTATCTCATTAGTTTATTTTTATATCCCTGTGCCAAGACCACATTGTCCTAATTACTATAACTTTTTACTAAGTACTAAAACACCTAAGCTAAGTCTTCTACTATGTTCTTCTAGGTGTTTTGATTATATGACCATTTCCTCACCTCTGTATACATTTTGGGATCAACTTGTAAAGTTCCCCCTCAAAAAAAGTATTGTTGGGATTTTGATTAGCATAACATTTAATGTATATATTGGTTTAGAAAGAATTAACAGCTATATGATTCTGAGTATTTTGTATCAACAAACATGGTATACCGTTTATATGATGTTTATATTATGTTTATTGCCATTTATTTAGGTCTTTTTTAATGCTTTCTATGGAGATTATATAACTTTATATTATTCTTGTACATCTTTTGTTCATTTATCTCTGTGAACTTAATATTACTCACATTATAAATGATATTCTTAATATTCTTTTTAAAATTGATTTTGCTGGTATATTAAAAATTCCTTACCTATCTGACTTACTGAAGTACAATGCTATCAGTAATAGGATAATATCCATATGCCTACAAGGAAGACCCACTAATACAACTATTATTCAAATTTATGCACCAACCACCAAAGCCAAAGATGAGGAAATTAAAGATTTTTATCAACTTCTGCAGTCTGAAATTGACCAAACTTGCAATCAGGGTGTGTTAAGTATCACTGGTGACTGGAATGCAAAAGATGGAAACAAAGAAGAATCACCGGTAGTTGGAAAATTTGGCCTTGGCAACAGAAATAATGCTGGAACTCACATGGTAGAATTTTGAAAGACCAATGAGTTGTTCATTGCAAACACCTTTTTTTCAACAACACAAGTGGCGGCTATACATGTGGACTTCACCAGATGGAACACACAGGAATCAGATTGTCTACATCAATGGCAAGAGGCAATGGAAAAGCTCAGTATCTTCAGCTAAAACCAGGCCAGGAGCTGATTGTGGAACAGATCATCAACTTCTCGTATGCAAGTTCAATTTGAAGTTACAGACAATTAAAACAAGTCCACGAGAGCCAAAATATGATCTAGAATATATCCCTCCTGAATTTAGAGACCCTCTAAAGAATAGATTTGATGCATTGAACACCAATGACTGGAAACCAGATGAATTGTGGGATGACATCAAGAGCATCATGCATGAAGAAAGCAAGAGGTCACTAAAGAGACAATAAAAGAAGAGAAGACCAAAATGGATGACAGAAGAGACTCTGAAACTTGCCCTTGAGCGGAGAGTAGCTAAAGCAAATGGAAGAAACGACAAGATGAAAGAATTGAGCTGAAGATTTCAAAGAGCAGCTCGAGAAGACAAAGCCAATTACTATAATGAAATGTGCAAAGACCTGGAGTGAGAAAACCAAAAGGAAAGGACAGGCTCGGAATTTCTCAAGCTGAAAGAATTGAAGAAAAAATTTAAGCCTCGAGTTGCAATATTGAAAGATTCTAAGGGTAAAACGTTGAATGATACAAGGAACATCAAAAGAAGATGGAAGGAATACAGAGTCACTGTACCAAAAAGAACTGGTCGATCTTCATCCATTTCAGGAGGTGGCATATGATCTAGAACTAATGGTACTGAAGGAGAAAGTCGAAGCTGCAATGAAGGAATTGGTGAAGAACAAGGCTCCGGGAATTGACGAAATACCCATTGAGATATTTCAACAAACGGATGCCGCACTGGAGGCACTCACTCGATTATGCCAAGAGATTTGGAAGACAGCTACCTGGCCAACTGACTGAAAGAGATCCATATTTGTACCCATTCCAAAGAAAGGTGATCCCACAGAATGTGGAAATTATAGAACAATATCATTAATATCGCACGCAAGTAAA
>NW_006921612.1:4443526-4444915 GCF_000298275.1 Orycteropus afer afer
CAAAAATCCTCACAACTGGACCAATGAGCAGCATCACAATCAATGGAGAGAAGATTGAGGTTGTCAAGGAATTCACGTTGCTTGGTTCTACAATCTATGACAATGGAAGCAGCAGTCAGGACATTAGACAACGTGTAACCCTGGGCAGGTCGGCTGCGAAGGAAGTCTTTCAAGTGCTGAGGAGCAAAGATGACTCCTTGAGGACTAAGGTGCGTCTGACACAAGCCATGATATTTCCAATCACCTCCTATGTATGTGAGAGCTGGACAATGAATAAGGAAGACCAAAGAAGAGTTGATGCTTCTGAGTTGTGGTGCTGGCGAAGAATGCTGAAGGTACCATGGACTGCCAAAAGAACTAATAGATCTGTCCTGGAGAAAGTGCAGCCGAGATGCTCCTTGGAAGCAAGGATGGCCAGACTTCATCTCACCTACTTTGGTCATGTTGTCAGAGGGGACCATTCCCTGGAGAAGGATGTCATGCTTGGTAAGGTGGAGGGCCAACAAAAGTGGAGAAGGCCTTCGACAAGATGGATTGACACAGTGGCTGCAACAATGGGCTCAAGTATAGCAAGGATCATGGAGCTGGCGCAGGATCAGACGGTGTTTCATTCTGCTGTGCATGGGATCACTATGAGTCGGAAGTGACTCGATGGCACCTAACAACAACAACAATTGAACAACTTAACTAAACTTTGTTGTTCTAACAATTTTTCTGTGGATTCTTTTGGATTTCCTAAATACATCATCTTATCATTTGCAAACAATGATAGATTTGCTTCTCTTTCCATCTTATACTGATTTTTTTTCCTTTTTTTTTCTAGCTAGATCCTTCATTACAATGTTGGAAATCCTATGATATTAGGCTTCATTGTCTTCTGATTTCAAAGGGATTTCTGTTTTTAATGTTTCACTATTAGGATTTTAGAAGAACGATAATTTTTGACTTTTTAAAAACTATAATTTAGACTTTTTAAAAACAGCCAGCAAGTTCTTTGCCATGCTGCTGCTGGAGCCCGCTGGTGGTGTCTTCCAGCCCCCTGCTCTGCTCATTGGCGTCCGTGGGACTGAGATGCAGGGGAATGCGTGTGTGGAGGAGGGAAGGAGAGGTGCCTATGTGTCTCCTCCATCTCCACTCCTTACCCCAACCTCTAACTCAAATTCCCTCCTGCAGTGTAGTAAATTACTTAGTGTGGCTTTTCTACCCGTGAGTCTTTGTAAACTCTAAGGTGGGAATTGTTATTAGCTACGGAGGAGATCCTGATTCTAAAGTCGCCCACCTGGGTTATTTCTGTTGGGCGTGGCACAATACAATGTTCTGGGAAGTTCCCACTCTCTCTCACGTGCTTAGAGTTCTGATGCTGTGATTGGCTAGTTTGACCACCCTTCC
>NW_006921612.1:4445236-4456738 GCF_000298275.1 Orycteropus afer afer
TTGGGAGGAACGGTTGGTGAAAGGGCTGGAGGGAGGCAGCATGTCTGGCCTTGAAGTAATAGGCCTTGGGTTACTGCTGGTAATCCTGTCTTCCTCTCGTGGGATTAGAGGAGGTCAGAACATGTGGCCTCCTTGCCGTTTTTGTACCTCCTTATCCAGCATCTAAGCAGTAGACTGCGATAGAATTGATACTGCATAACTTCCGAAGCTGGACAAGAAAAAGGAATGCAGCTTCCACATTACTTGTTTGAATATTTGTGCTCAAGCCACCAAACTGTGAAGAAGCTGAATAACTTTGAGAAGCAAAAGGGAGGCACTCCAGTCACAAATTTTAGGCTGAGTTCTCCAAACCCATGTACCAAATATATGAATTAATAAACTTTCAACTGATCCAAGACTCCAGCTGTCAAGTTATCCTAACCACTGGGTTGCTGGGGCTGGCTCATACTGTCTCACAAGAGGTGATTGTTAAATATTCAGCAATGTTGTGAGCCAGTTTTTAAACAATTAGTAGCTTGAAATCAACCATGGTGAGTGTTTACACCAAAGAAGTTGCTAAGTGCTACAAAGCAAGGCTTTTTATTTTACTTTTTTCCCCAAAGGATTAGTTTACCAGCACAACGATTTTCTCAGCTTTTGAGTCTTCCCAGTTGAGGCTTCAGACACCATAGCACAAGGATAAGCAGTCCCTGCTGTTACCTATCTGAAATCCTAACCCAAAAAGTCTATGGACATTAAAATAAAAAAAGAAGAAAAGAAAAGAAAATTGCTTAACTTCACTAAATTTTAGGTGACTGTTAAGCAGCAATAGTTATTAGTAGAAATTAATTTTAAAAAAATTTAAACAAATGAACCTAAGTCAATATCCAGTTGGTGCAATAACTGTTCAGAGAAGGTCTGTCCAATGAAAAAGATGAGAAATAGTAGCCAATCCTGTAACAATGAGCACCCTTGGCATATAGATAGTGGTTCAGGGTTTTATTGAGAAATAGCTGATTCCAGATCTGGGGCAAGAAATGTGTAAAATAAGCCTGGGACATTTTACTATACCAAAAAGTAAGGAAGATTCCTAGGGTCTTGTTTGAAGGACACAATACCAAAGACAAAATAGGCTCCTACTGACCAAAGAGGAATAACTGAGCACCAATGATAAATATACCTTTAATTATGAAACTTCACATATGTTTAAATCCACACTTAAAATAATGCTTTAAAAAAGTATTGCTTGATAATTTAAAAAAAAAGGAAGAAAAAGTATTGGCTACTTTTGGAGGATGAAAGGGAATCTACTTTGAAAACTAATGCCATTGTTAGTTGTTGTTAGGTGCCGTTGAGCCAGCTCCAACTCATATCAACACTATGGGTAACAGAACAAAACACTGCCCAGTTCTGCACCAACCTCACAATACTTGCTATATACCTCAGTACATTGTTGTAGCCAGTGTCAATTCATCTCTTGAGGGCCTTCCCTTTTTCACTGACTCTCCACTTTACCAAGCATGATATCCTTCTCTAGGGAATCATCCCTTCTGACAACATGACCAAAGTAGGTGAGAAGAAGTCTGGCCATTCTCACTTTCAAGGAGCATTCTGGCTGCTCTTCTTCCAGGACATATTTGTTAGTTCTTCTGGAAGTCCATAATACTTGCGGTATTCTTTGCCAACACAACTCAAAAGCATCAACTCTTCCTCAGTCTTCCTTATTCATTGTCCAGTTTTCACATGAATATGAGGTGATTGAAAACACCATGGCTTGGGTTAGATGCACCTTAGTCTTCAAAGAGACATCTTTGCTCTTCAGCACTTTAAAGAGTCTTTTGCAACAGATTTTCCCAGTGCACTATGTCGTCTGATTTCTTGACTGCCACTTCCATGAATGTTGATTGTGGAAACAAGGAATATGAAATCTTTGACAGCTTCAATCTTTTCTCCATGTATCATCATGCTGCTTATTGGTCCCATTGTGAGGATTTTTATTTTCTTTCTGTTGAAGCATAATCCATAAGTGCATCAAGCCATCTTCACTTTCACCAAGCGAGGTTGTGTAGTCCACATGTTGCAGGTTGTTAATGATTCTTCCTCCAATCCTGATGCCATGTTCTTCATATAGTCCAGCTTCTTGGATTATTTTCTCAACATACAGATTAAATAAGTATGGTGAAAAGATACAACCCTGACACACTCCATTCCTAATTTTAAACCATACAGTATCCCCTTGTTCTGTTCAAATGACAGTCTCATGGTCTATGTACAGGTTCCTTATGAGTACAATTAAGTATTCTGGAATTCCCATTCTTCTCAATGTTGTCCATAATTTGTTATGATCCACACAATTGAATGCTTTTGCATAGTCAACACAACACAAGTAAACATCTTTCTGGTATTCTTTGTATTCAGCCAAGATCCATCTGACATCAGCAATGATATCCCTCAATCCACATCCTCGTCTGAATCCAGCTTGCATTTCTGGAAGTTCCATGTCACTATACTGCTGCAATTGTTTTTAATTATTTTCAGCAATATTTTACTTGCATGTGATATTGATGATATTATTCAATAATTGTTCCACATTCTGTGGGATCACCTTTCTTTGAAATGGGTACAAATATGGATCTCTTCCAGTCAGTCGGCCAGGTAACTGTCTTCCAAATTTCTCGGCATATACAAATAAGTGCCTCCAGTGTGACATCTGTTTGTTGAAACATCTGAATGGGTATTCTGTCAATTTCTGGGGCCTTGTTTTTTGCCAATTCCTCCAGTGCAGCTTCAACTTCTTCCTTCAGTACCATTGGTTGTTGATCATATGCCAGCTCCTGAAATGGATGAGCATTGACTAATTCTTTTTCGGACAGTGACTCTGTGTATTCCTTACATCTTCTTTTGACATTTCCTGTGTTGTTGAATATTTTGCCCATAGAATCTTTCAATATTGCAACTCAAGGCTTGGATTTTTTCTTCAGTTCTTTCACCTTGAGAAATGCCAAGTGTGGTCTTCCCTTTTGGTTTTCTAACTACTGGTCTTTGCATGTTTCTTTATAATAATTGACTTTGTCTTTTTGAGCCATTCTTTGAAATATTCTGTTCAGTTCTTTTATCTTGTCATTTCTCCCTTTTGCTTTCACTACTCTCCATTCAAAGGCAAGTTTCAGAATCTCTTCTGATATCCATTTTGGTCTTTTCCTCCTTTCTTGTCTTTTTAATGACTGTTTGCTTTCCTCATGGATGATGTTCTTGATGTCATCTCACAATGGCTATGGCTGCTAGCTGCCCTTCAGATCTGGAATTGAACCCACTCCTGTGGATTCTAGTCTAACAAAAGACAGGCATATGAGCTGAACATTTACATTAGGTAGATACACTCCTTGGAGATCAATCATGGGAGAATAAAAAGGCTGTGTATACACAGGGAGACAGCTCAGGGGGCAGGAGTGCATGGGAGGGAAGGACACAGGGAATAGATAACTATGGGGAGGAAGTGGAAGGAGAGCTGTTACATTGTGGGAAATTGCTGTCAATGTCATGAAACAAAGCGTATGTGAACTGCTGTATGGAAAATGAATTTTCTCTGTAAACTTTCACCCAAATTACTATAATTTTTTTTTTAAAAAAAGAGAGTGACTAAAACAAATGGAATAAATGATTAAGTGAAATAGTTGAACAGAAGATTTCAAAGAGAAGCTTGAGAAGATAACGTAAAGTATTATAATGAAATGTGCAAAGAGTTGGAGTTGGAAAATCAAAGGGGAAGAACATTTTAGGCATTTATCAAACTACAAGAACTGAAGAACAAATTCAAGCCTTAAGTTCCAATTTTGAAGGATTCTATGGACAAAATATTGAATGATGAAGGAAGCATCAAAAGAAGATATAAGGAGCACAGAGTCACTGTACCTAAAAGAATTTGTCAATGTTCAAACATTTCAGGAGGTAGGATATAATCAAGAACCAATGGTACTGAAGGAAGAAATGTAAGCTGCATTGAAAGAACTGGGCAAAAATAAGGCTCCAGGAATTGACCAAATATGCATCAATATGTTTCAACAAATGGATGTAGCGCTGGAGACACTCATTTATTTAGGCAAAAAATTTTGTAAGATAGCTACCTGGCCAACCAACTGGAAGAGATCCATATTTCTGCCCATTCCAAAGAAAGCTTATCCAACAGAATGAAAATTATTGAACAATAGCATTAATATCACATACAAGTAAAATTTTGCTGAAGATAACTCAGCACATTGACAGCAGCAGCACATCAACGGAATGGCTAGAAATTCAAGCCAGATTCAGTAATGTATTGACAGGGAATTTCCAAAACTGTAAGCTGGATTCAGAAGAGGATGTGAAATGAGAGATATCATTCCTGATGTCAGATGGATCTTGGTTGAAAACAAAGAATGTCAGAAAGACATTTACCTGTGTTTTGTTCACTATGAAAAGACCTTTCACTGTGTTGATCATAACAAATTATGGATAACATTGTGAACAATGGGAATTCCAGAAGACTTAATTGTGCTTCTGAGGAACTTGTACATAGGCCAAGAGGCAGATGTTTGAACAGAACAAAGGGATACTGAATGGTTTAAATTCAGGAAAGCTGTGTGTCCAGGTTGTATCTTCTCACTATACTTATTCAATCTGTATGATGAGCAGATAATTTGAGAAGCTGGACTATATGAAGAAGAGCTCAGCATCAGGATTGGAAGAAGACACACTAACAACCTGCCATATGCAGATGATATAACCTTGCTTGCTGAAAGTGAAGAAAACTTGAAGCACTTACTTATGAAGATCAGAGACTACAGCCTTCAGTATGGAGTACACCTCAACATGAAAAAAACAAAAATCCTCACAATGGGCCAATAAGTAACATCATGATAAATGGAGGAAAGATTGAAGTTGTCAAGCATTTCATTTTACTTGGAATCACAGTCGACACTGATGGAAACAGCATTCAAAAAATCAAATGCATATTGGACTGAGCAAATCTGCTGCAAAAGACTTCTTTAAAGTGTTTAAGAGCAGAGACGTCACTTTGAAGACTAAGGTGTGCCTGACCCAACCACAATATTGTCAATAGTCTCATATGCATGTGAGAGCTAGACAATGAATAAGGAAGACTGCTAAAAAAATTACCATATATGAATTGTGGTGTTGGTGAAGAGTATTGAGTGTACCATGGATTGCTAGGAGAAAGACTAAATCTGTCTTGTAGGAAGTACAGCCAGAATGCTGCTTAGAAGTGAGAATGGCCAGACTTCTTCGCTTATATTTTGGTCGTGTCATCAGGAGGGACCAGTGCCTGGAGAAGGATATTATGCTAGGTAAAGTAGAGGGTCAGCAAAAAAATGGGAAGAGCCTCAGTGAGATGGATTGACACAGTGGCTGCAGTGATGAGCTCAAGCATGGCAACAATTGTGAGGATGGTGCAGGACCAGCATACTAAGTTCCACTGTACATAGGGTCACTATGAGTCAAAAACAATTCGATGGCACCTAACAGCAACAAAGTGGTGACAGATTTTTCTATTTCCTCTTGTAACTCTTTTTTCAGACCAATGTTGGCATTATATATTTTAAGGCAGTATTATTAGGTGAATACATATTTAACATTATTATATCATTCTGATTAATTTGGTCACTTATTATGCAGTGATCCTTTTTGTGTCTAATAATGCTTTTAACCCTGAACTCTATTTTGTCAGCTATTAAATTATAGCTACACTTTCTTTTGATTAGCATTTGCCTATAAATAAAACTCTATTTATAGTTTGTCTGGGTTTTTGTTTGATTTTTTGTTTGTTTTATGGAGGATTCCAAACGTGCACAAACATAGACAGAATAGTATTGTAAATCCCCTTATAACCATCACCCTGTCTCAACAACAATTTATGGCCAATCCTGCTCTATCCATATCACCATTCATTCTCTAGCTGCCATATTATTTTAAAATTCCCTGCTCTGTATAAAAAGTCAACCCAGGAGTGGCTAAGTAAGATCTAGGTTCTGTCAGACATAGTAGCAGAGAACTTAAACAAAGGAGCCTGCAGTGTAGTAAATTACCTGGAATGGCTTTTCTAGCCATAAGTCTTTGTAAAGTCTGTGGTGGAATTTGTTGTGAGCAACTGAGGAGCTTCTGATTGTAAAAGTTAAACACCTGCGGTATTTCTGTTGAGAGTGGCACAAAGCAATGTTCTGGGAAGTTCACTGTCTCTCAGGTGCTTAGAATTCTGAGGTTATGATTGGCTAGTTTGGCCACTCTGCCAGGCTCAAAAGGAGGCCTCCTAGAGGCAGAGCTCTCTCTCTGACTGCTGACTGAGAAGGACGTGCTGTTGAGAGAAACACGCTCCCGAGAGATACACGCTCCTGAGAGATACATGCTCCTGAGAGACACACGCTGCTGGGAAAGAGATGCAAGAGACACACATTGCTGAGAGAGACACCGAGAGACACACATTGCTTGGAGAAAGACTATGAGAAACTATTGCCTGAGAGATGATGGGCTGAGAGAGACTGAGCATTGTTCCTGAGCTTGAATTGTAGCCTGGTGCTTCCCTATTAAACTCCATAATCTGTGAGTTCTGTGTGGCCACTGCAATGAATTATTGAACCCAGCAGAAAGGTGATGGGTGCTGAGGGAGGAATGGTTGGTGTCAGGGTCATGAAAGGGCTGGAGGGAGGCAATATGTCTGGCCTTGCAGGAATAGGCTTTGGGTTATTGATGGTGATTTTGTCTTCCTCTTGTGCAGTTAGAGGAGATCAGAAGATGTGGCCTCTTTGCCCCTTTGGCAGAGCCCTATGTCAGAGATGTCACTTAAGGAATCAGGTTGATCTGTGGGGCTATACATTTGTAGAAGGATACTTGAGACCATTAAGAGGCTAGTTCTTTACTTGGTCTTTTGCAGACATGGATATTCCAACTTACTGATGACCCAGGGAGACTAACTCATAATAAGTAAATTCATAAGAAACTAGGTGGATAAGAAAGATTTTCAGAGAATGAATTTGCTATTTTAAATGGAATGGCCAACTGTTGGCTCTAGATTATCTTTTGGACCAGATAATCTAGAGCAGTGACCTCCCAATATTTTTTAATATGCAGTCAATCCATCTGTAAAATATTTAGTGGACATATCCTCAATAAATACATATTTATCTTTTATAAATTTTATAATTACTGAATATAATTAAACTACCATATTATGTACACTATAACAAATATACCAAAAATAGAAATGTTGGAACAAGTTAAAAAAAAAGTGAAAGTTCCAGTATTTGTCTCTAATCTCCAATGAATCATCTTGTGCATTCCCATTTAGCAAACAGTTAATCCAGACCCCTGCAGAGCCCATTTTATACTGCAGGAGAGCACTACACAAAAAGTCTAAGGATAACAAAATAAGTGGCATGCATGAACTCAGAGAATCGGAGTGAGAAGAACCAGTATTGGGAGAATAGCAACCTGACTCACCATCTTTACCATGAGACAGGCAACCATATCCAGGTTACAGTTAGGCTCTGTGTGTCCTTCTTGCCTGTGGCTTGGGGCATGTTCTTTCTTTTAGGGACTTCTGCAGAAACTGAGCTTATCCATATTTAGATTTCACCAACCTTATTCCAGTGTAGTAATTTTTTCTATGAACAAATGCCCTGTTATGGATTAAATTGTGCCCCTAAAAATATCTGTTAAATCCTAACCCTTGTATTTGTAAATAAACAGGCCCCTGGGTAGCACAAATGGTTTGCTCTTGACTGCTAACCTAAAGGTTGGTGGTTCAAATTCACCAGGGGTGCCATGGAAACAAGATCTGACAATCTGCTTCCATAAAGATTATAGCCCAAGAAATCTTATGGAGCAATTCTATTCCTTAACACATGGTGCCACCATAAGTCAGAACTGACTTGACTGGAATGGACTTTTGGTTTAGTACCTGTAAATGTGATTTTGTTTGGAAATAGGTTTTTTGCTATTTTAATGAGGTCATGCCAGAGTAGAGTGAGTCTTAAACCGAATCACTTCTGAGTTACAAGAAGAACCATACATAGAGAGACACACACATAGGGGGAAAGCAGACACCAAGGAATGCCAAGGACACAAAGTATCACCAGCAGACACTAGGAATTAGGAGAGAGGTTCACAGAAGGAATCAACATGGCTGAGACTGATTTGGAATTTTAGCCTCCAGACTGTGAAAAAATACATTTCTGTTCTTTAAAGTCATCTACCTATGGTATGAGCAGGCAGATAGCCAGAACAGGTAAGGGGAGAGGCCAGGCAGGAAGCTGGAACCTATGGATGACCAGAACAGGTGTGTGGGGGAGGCCAGGAAGTGAGTGCAATGGTTTGAAACAGCTAAGGGAGACAAACTTGTCTATCAGTTTGTCATACTGTGGTGGCTTGCATGTTGCTGTGAGGCTGGAGGCTTTGCCACTGGTGTTTCAAAAGCCAACAGGGTTACCCATTTTGCACAGGTTTCAGTGGCACTTCCAGACTAAGACAGACTTGGAAGAAGGAAGAGGTCACCCGTTTCTCAAAGATTTGGCTAGTGAAAACCTTATGAATAACACTGAAACACTGTCCAATATAGTGCTGGAAGATGAGCCCCTCAGGTTGTAAGGCACTCAAAATTTAACTGTGAAAGAGCTGCCTCCTCAGAGTAGAGCTTACCTTAATGATATGGATAGAGTAGAGCTTTCAGGACCTCCATTTGTTGATATGGCACAATCCAAAATGAGAAGAAACAACTGCAAATGTCCATTAATAATCAGAACATGATATGTACAAAGTATGAATCTAGGATAATTGGAAGTTGTCAAAAATGAAATGGAATGCATAAAGATTGATATCCTAGGCATCAGTGAGCTGAAATGGACTGGTTTGGCCCATTTTGAATCAAATAACAATATGATCTACTATGCCAGGAATGATAAACTGAAGAAGAATGGAAGACATTCATCATCACAAAAAATGTATCAAGATCTATCCTAAAGTACAATGCTGTCAATGATAGGATAGTATCCATATCAAGGAAAGCCAGTTGATACTATTATTCAAATTTATGCACCAATCACCAAAGCCAAAGATGAGGAAATTGAAGAGTTTTATCAACTTCTGCAGTCTGAAATTGACCCAATATGCAATCAAGATGTGCTGATTATCACTGGTGACTGGAATGCAAAAGTTGGAAACAAAGTAGAATCACCAGTGGTTGGAAATTTTGGCTTTGGTGATAGAAATAACACTGGAGCTGTCATGATGGAATTTTGCAAGACCTACAACTTATTTATTGCAAATTCCTTTTTTCAACAACATAAATGGTGGCTACACATATAGCCTTCACCAGTTGGAGTACACAGGAATCAGATTGATGACATCTATGGCAAGAGGCAATGGAGAAGCTCAATATCTTCAGCCAAAACAAGGCCAAGAGCTGATTGTGGAACAGACCATCAATTGCTCATAGGCAAGTTCAACCTGAAGTTGAAGACAATTAAAACAAGTCCACGAAAGCCAAAATATGACCTTGAAAATATTCTTCCTGAATTTATAGATCATCTAAAGAATAGAGTTGATGCACTGAACACCAATGATCAAAAACCAGAGGAATTATGGGATGACATCAAGAACATCATCCATGAAGATAGCAAAAGGTCATTAAAAAGAAAGGAAAGGAAGAAAAGACTAAAATGGATGTCAGAAGAGACTCTGAAACTTGTTCTTGAGTGAAGAGTAGCTAAAGAAAATGGAAGAAATAACAAGATAAAAGAGCTGAAAAGATTTAAAACAGTGGCTTCAGAAGACAAAGTCAATCACTATAATGAAATGTGCAAAGACATAATGTTGGAAAACCAAAAGGTAAGAAAATGCTTGGCATTTCAAAAGCTGAAAGAACTGAAGAAAAAAAGATTAAGCCTTGAGTTGCAATATTGAAAGATTCTATGGGCAATATATTGAGTGATGCAGGAAACATCAAATGAACATGGAAGGAATACACAGAGTAACTGTACCAAAAAGAATTGGTCTATGTTCATCCATTTCAGGAGGTGGCATATGATCAAGAACCAATGGTATCGAAGGAAGAAGTTGAACCTGCACTGAAGGAATTGGCAAAAACAAGGCACCAGGAATTGACAGAATAGCCATTCAGATGTTTCAATAAATGTATATCACACTGGAGGAACTCACTTGTCCATACAAGAGATTTGGAAGGCAGCTATCTGGCCAACTGACTGGAAAAGATCTATATTTGTACCCATTCTAAAGAAAGGTGATCCCACAGAATGTGGAAATTATCGAACAATATCATTAATAATGCACACAAGTAAAATCTTATGGAGGGATAATTCAAAAACAGTTGCAGCATTATATTGACAGAGAACTTTCAGAACTGCAAGCTGGATTCAGAAGAGGATGTGGAATGAGGAATATCACTGCTGATGTCATATGGATCTTGGCTCAAAGCAAAGAATACCAGAGAGATGGCTACTTATGTTTTATTGACTATCCAAAAGCATTCGATTGTGTAGATCATAATAAATTATGGATAACATTGAGAAGAATGGGAATTCCAGAACACTTAATTGTATTCATGAGGAACCTGTACATAGACCAGAAGGATGTCATTCGAACAGAACAAGGGGACACTGCATGGCTTAAAATCAGGAAAGGAGTGCATCGGGGTTGTATCCTTCCACCATACTCATTCAATCTGTATGCTGAGCAAATAATCTGAGAATCTGGACTACATGAAGAAGAACATGGCATCAGGATTGGAGGAAGAATCATTAAAAACCTGCGATATGCTGATGACACAACTGTGCTTGCTGAAAGTGAGGATGACTTGAAGCACTTACTGATGAAGGTTGAAGACTACAGTCTGCAGTATGGATTACACCTCAACATACAGAAAACAAAAACCCTCACAACTGGAGCAATAAGCAGCATCACAATAATTGGAGAAGAGATAGAAGTTGTCAAAGACTTCATATTAGTTAGTTCTACAATCAACACCAATGGAAGCAGCAGTCAAGACATCAGAAGACATATTCAGGCAAGATGGCAGACTAGGCAGAAGGACTGCACAGACCCTCTTCAACAAAGAAAAGGGAAACCAATTGACATAAACACAGAAGATAATCTTGGACCCCTGAGCCTTGAAGGGAAGGATACAGAAGTAGACTAAACCCCAATTAGCAGAAGAATTTGAGTGAAAATATCAAAAAAGGAGACATACGGAGCTGCAGTCTGGCAGGTACCTGAGAGCCCCTGACAGCACAAACAGCTTGGACATTCCTGAGTGGTGGTAGGACCTAAAAATTAACCTAAAAATCACCCTGCTAACCAGGGACTGCACCGAGGACTGTGCACGGTGGCTAGGGAACAAATGGAGAAAGTGAAGAGAAAGGTGGGCTGAGTTGTGGACTTTTACCAGTCCAGAGGGTGCCGCCATTTTGAAGGTTTAAAAAGCGGCTTGACTATTTTGGATATTTAAAGAGACAGCACTCT
>NW_006921612.1:4459363-4465375 GCF_000298275.1 Orycteropus afer afer
TTCAGCCAAACAAAATGCAGGCATGTGAGTTAAACATTTACCTCAAGTAGACACACGCCCTGGAGAGAACAATCATGAGAGAAGTAAGGGCTGTTTATGCACAGGGAGACAGCTCAGGGCACAGGAGAGTATGGAGGGATGGACACTGGGAAGAGGTAACTATGGGGAGGAAGTGGGAGGGGAGTTGTTGCATTATGGTAAACTGTGGTCAATGACATGCAACAAAGTATATGTGAACTGCTGTATGGAAAGTGAATTTGCTCTGTAAATCGTCACCCAAATCAAAATAAAATAAAAAGACATCAGAAGACGTATTGCATTGGGCAAATTGGCTGGAAAAAACCTCTTTCAAGTGCTGAAGAGCAAAGATGTTTCCTTGAAGACTAAGGCACATCTAACCCAAGCCATAGTATTTTCAATCACCTCATATGCATATGAGAGGTGGACAATGAATACGGAAGACTGAAGAAGAGTTGATGCTTTGGAGTTGTGGTGCTGGAGAAGAATACTGAAAGTACTATGGACTTCCAGTAGAACATATCTGCTCTGAAAGAAGTGCAGCCAGAATGCTCCTTGGAAGCAAGAATGGACAAATATTGTCCCACCAACTTTAGTCATGTTCTAAGAAGGGACCATTCCCTGCAGAAGGATATCATTCTGGTAAATTGGAGGAACAATGAAAAAGGGGAAGGTCTTCAAGAAGATAGATTGACACAGTAGCTGCAATGATGGCCTCGGGTATAGCAAGGATCGTGGACCTTGCACAGGACTGGGCAGTGTGTCATTCTGCTGTACACAGGGTCACCATGAGTCAGACACCACTCAACAGCACCTAACAACAATCACTACCACCTATGGTATTTCTGTTACAGCAGCACTGGGTAACTAAGAAATATCCCTCCTTATATTTTGAAGGATCTGTTCAGCTTTATAGATTATGGGATAAACTGAGCAGAGAGACATGTAAAGCTCTCTGTGGTATAGAGATTGATACCATAATTTTGAAAACCTAAAATAGCATCCACTTCAATCAAACAAGCAAAAATAATAGCAAACATCCTCCCTCCTGTGATAGATATTGTGGTAGTTAAGGTTATACATCAACTTGGCTGGGCCTGGTTGGGTGGCTGGGCAATTGGTGGTAGTTACTCCCCATGGTGAGACTGTCAATCAGCTCCGTGGTGGAATCTGCCACAAGCAGCTGACTAGCTGCTTTAGGGATGTGGTCTGCTTCACGTATATTAGGAGAAAGTTTGAGAATTGTCTACAGCTTGGCACACTTGACTCCTTCATATAGTCAAGTCATCGTTCAGTAGACTGCCATGTTGTCTGCCAATCTTGGGACTGTCAATGGACTTGAATCAATGGCCTGCTGTGTGGTTTGGTAATACCAGGACTGTGTCTTTTTACTTGTCAACCTTGGGTTTGCAGCCAGCAGCTGTTTGAGTGATGAAAAGCCTCCAGCTTCACCAGTGGGCTAGGAGCAAGAGGCAAAGCTGAAGCCCCTAGAGCCTAGCACTTAGAACTTGGACTTCTAGCCTCCCAAGCTGTAAAAGAATAAACTCCTGTTTGTTCAAGCCATCCTATTTGTGGTATATTCCTGTCAAAGTAGCACTAGGTAACCAAAGCTGATACAAATATTTTTATTTACATATATGGAAACCCAGGAGCTCTGGTAGCATAGTGGCTAAGGCACTTGACTGCTAACCAGAAGGCTGGCGGTTCAAACCCACCAGCCACTCCTAGGAAGGAAGGTTGGGCATTCCTACTTCCGTAGTGATACTGCCTGGGAAACCCAAGGAGGGGTCACTATGAGTCGGGGCCAACTCGATGGCAAATAACAACAACAACAACAACAACATATGGAAACCCATGATCAGAAGGTTCATAAACCTTGATATACATCACTGCTTGTAGGTGGCACAGCCAGGATTTGAACCCAAGTCTGTTTTGGCTTCATATCCTGAATGTGCTCTTTTCATCCCCACAGTCTTTTCCCTAATGGCAAGAGCAATTGAATTAACACAAGACCTTGAGCAGGAATAGTACTGGTAGTGCTATCATAGTCAGTAATTATAAGCTGAAACAATTATGATTTCAATACCATACTTAATTTTTGTGAATACTTGGCTTTTTCATTGCATATGAATAAAAATGCCCATTACACTAACCAGATACCTAGAATTAGAAAATAAGAAATTTTTAAACCACAGAAATATCTACCGGTATGTAATTATTCACTGTCTACAGGCTTTACATCTTAAAAATAATCACACAGAGCAGGAATAATTAAGCTGGCATTATTACTCCATTATTAGATCACCATTGTGTTTTAGTCACACAATTAACAAATTTCCCTCCTGATTGAAACTGAATTGTCAATCAACATTAGTTGGAGATCAAGGTCAATCACAGCAAAATATAAAGTGTAAGTAGGGTGTTTTATTAAACCAAACCATAAATTGGCAGCATACAAAATCAGAAATTGGCGTGTAGCCCTGGACAATCCACTAGTTAACAATATGAGTCCTTTTGATGCAATTGTTTAAAGCAATCAGGGGGAAAGTCACATCAGAATGGCAAATCCTCACTGGTTGATGGCTGCTTCTCCTTAAATCAAGCTAGAAAAATTACAGATGTGAGAGAAGCACACATTAGAATAACAAGAAGAGAAATTATTGTTGTTCTTGTTATTAAGTGCCATCCAGTGGGCTCCAATTCATAGCAACCCTATGTACAGAAGAACCGAACAATGCCTGGTCCTGCACTAGCCTCACAATCCTTGCTATACCTGAGCCCATTGTTGCAGCCACTGTGTCAATCCATCTCACTGAGGGCCTTACCCTTGTTTTGCTTTACCAAGCATGATATCCTTCTCCAGGGAATGGTTCCTTCTGACAACATGACCAAAGTAGGTGAGATGAAGTCTGGCCATTCTTGCTTCCGAGGAGCATTCCATTTGCACTTCTTCCGGGACAAGTTTGTTCACTCTTCATGGTACTTTCAGTATTCTTTGCCAACACCACAACTTAAAAGCATCAACTCTTTTTCAGTCTTCCTTATTCATTGTCCAGCTTTCACATGAATAAGAGGCGATTGAAAACACCATAGCTTGGGTTAGGTGCACCTTAGTCTTCAAACAGACATCTTTGCTCTTCAGCACTTTTGCAACATTTGGCCAGTGTAATGTGCCGTCAGATTTCTTCACTGCTGCTTCCACTGGTGTTGATTGTGGAATGAAGTAATAAAAAGTCTTTGACAACTTCAGTTTTTTCTCCATTTATCATGATGCTGCTTATTGGTCCAGTTGTGAGGATTTTCATTTTCTTTACATCGAGGAATAATCCATAGTGCAGACTGTAGTCTTTAAGCTGCATCAGTAAGTGCTTCAAGTCATCTTCACTTTCAGCAAGCAAGGTTGTGTTTTCTACATATTGCAAGTAATTAATGAATCTTCCTCCAATCCTGGTGCCATGTTATTCTTCATATAGTCCAACTTCTTGGATTATTTGCTCAGCATACAGGTTGAATAAATATAGTGAAAGGGTATAACCCTGACACACTCCCTTCCTGATATTAAACCATACAGTATCCCTTTGTTCTGTTCAAATGACAGCCTCCTGGTCTATGTACAGGTTCCTCATGAGCACAATTAGGTGTTCTGTAATTCCCATTCTTCTCAATGTTATCCATAATTTGTTATGATCCACACAGTTGAATGTTTTTGCATAATCAATGAAACACAAGTAAACATATTTATGGTGTTCTTTACTTTCAGCCAAGATCTATCAAACATCAGCAATTATATCCCTCATTCCACATCCTCTTCTGAATCCAGCTTGCATCTCTGGAAGTTCCCTGTGAATATACTGCTGCAACCGTTTTTGAATTATCTTCAGCAAGATTTTACTTGTGTGTGATATGAGGGACGTTGTTTGAGAATTTCCTCATTCTGTGGGATCACCTTTCTTTGGAATGGGTACAAATATGGATCTCTTCCAGTCAGTTTGCCAGGTAGCTGTCTTCCAAATTTCTTGGCATAGACAAGTAAGTGTCTCCAGTCCAACATCCATTTGTTGAAATATCTGAATGGATATTCCGTGAATTCCTGGAGCCTTGTTTTTCACCAATTCCTTCAGTGAAGCTTCAACTTATTCCTTCAATACCATTGATTCTTGACCATATACCACACCCTGAAAAAGCTGAACATCAACCAATTCTTTTTTGTAGAGTGACTGTATATTCCTTTCATCTTCTTTTGATGTTTCTTGCATCAATTAATATTTTGCCCATAGAATTTTTCAATATTGCAACTCAAGGCTTGTATTTTTTCTACAGTTCTTTCAGACTGAGAAATGCTGAGCAGGTTCTTCCCTTTTGGTTTTCTAACTACAGATCTTTGCACATTTCATTATAACAATTGACTTTGCCTTCTAGAGCTGCTCCTTGACATCTTCTGTTCAGCTTATTTCTTCCATTTGCTTTAGCTACTCTCCACTCAAGGGCAAGTTTCAGAGTCTCTTCTGACATCCATTTTGGTCTTTTCTTCCTTTCCTGTCTTTTTGATGACCTTTGGCTTGCTTCATGGATGATGTCCTTGATACCATTCCACAATTCCTCTGGTTTTCAGTTATTGTTCAATGCATCAAATCTATTCTTTAGATGGCCTCTAAATTCATGTGGGATATAATCAAGATCATATTTTGGCTCTTGTGGACTTGTTTTAATTTTCTTCAACTTCAACTTGAAATTGCATTGAGCAGTTGAAAGTTTGTTCCAAAGTCAGTCCCTGGCCTTGTTCTGCCTGAAGATATTGAGCTTCTCCATCACCTCTTTCCACCGATGTAATTGATCTGATTCCTGTTTATTCCATCTGGTGATATCCACATGTATAGCAATTGTTTATGTTGTTGAAAAAAGGTATTTGCAATGAATAACTCATTGGTCTTGCAAAATTCTATCATGCGATATCCAGTGTCATTACTATCACCAAGGCCATGTTTTCCAACTACTGGTAATTCTTCTTTGTTTCCAGTTTTTGCATTCCAATCACCAGTGATAACTGACACACCTTGATTGCATGTTTGTTTGATTTCAGATTGCAGAAATTGGTAAAAATCTTCAATATCCTCATCTTTGGTTTGGTGATTGGTGCATAAATTTGAATAATAATGATAGTAACTGGTCTTCCTTGTAGGCATGTGGATATTATCATACCACAGATAGAATTGTACTTCAGGATAGAACTTGAAACATTCTTTGGGACAATGAATGCCAGACCATTCCTCTTCAATTTGTCATTCCCGAATACAGTCAATATCATGAGACAAAGTATATTTGAGGTGCTATATGGAAAGTGAATTTCCTCTATAAACTTTCACCTAAATTGCAATAAAAATTTAAAAATAATAATAAATTGTCATTCCTGGCATAGTAGATCATACAGTTGTCTGATTCAAAATGGACAAAACCAGTCCATTTTAGCTCACTAATGCCTAGGATATTGATCTTTATGCATTCCACTCCATTTTTGACAACTTCCAATTTTCCTAGATTCATACTGTGATAGTTAGAGCTGTGTGTCAACTTGGCTGGACCCCAGTTCTGTGTGGTTATTCCCATGATGGGATCAGATGACTGTGTTCTGAGTGGCCAATCTGCCCAAGGGCAGTTTCCCTAAGGGTGTGGCCTGCTTCCAAGATATCCAGGGACATCCTGGGAAGAGAGACATTCTTTGAAGGATTGGAACCCTGGTGTGCGGACTACAAACTTCCGTGAGTGAACAGCCCACCGCTCCGCCTGGAGATCTTGAATTCATCTTTGTTGGAGTCAACAACCAGTGTACTGCCTGCCAGCCTTGAATTTCTCGGCCCCCTGCACTTGTGGAAGCTAAGGCTGCCGCCAGCCTGAAGTTTCCTCCAGGGACTTTGAACTACTTGCCAGCTTCTATACGTTTGTGAGCCATTTTCCTAAGATAAATTTCTCTCTCTCTCTCTCTCTCTCTCTCTCTCT
>NW_006921612.1:4471845-4472365 GCF_000298275.1 Orycteropus afer afer
GTGGAAACAGGAGTGGTACCACTCACTATTACCCCTAGTGACCCATTCAAAAAATTTTTGCTTCCTGTCCCTGCTACCCTATGCTCTGTGGGTCTAGATCTTAGTCCCAAAGGGAGGAACACTCCCACCTGGAGACACAATATTGATTGCATTGAACTGGAAATTAGGAATGCCACCCGGTCATTTTGGCTTCTTCATGCCTCTGGATCAATAGACAAAGAAGGGCATTACTGTTCTATCTAGTGTGATAGATCCTGATTACCAAGGGGAAATTGGGTTGGCTTTACATAATGGAAGTAAAGAGGAATATGTCCGGAATACAGGAGATTCTTCAGGAAGTCTTTTAGTACTACCATGCCCTGTGTAAAGTCAATGGAAAATTACAGCGACCCAATTCTGATATGACTGCTAATGGCCCAGACCTTTCAGTAATGAAGGTTTGGGTCACCCCACCAGGCAAAGAACCATGACCAGCTGAAGTGCTTGCTGAGGGCAAGGGAAATACAGAATGGGTGGTGGA
>NW_006921612.1:4472470-4492847 GCF_000298275.1 Orycteropus afer afer
TTATAAGCTGTGAAATGTAAATAAGGTTAATGCATTTTGGTTGTATGTGTGTTAATGTATCATGTTAGGCACAAATATGACTCTGTAATTGTCCTTATTTAGAGATTATATATGGTTAAGAAGATGTGTACAACTGCCAAGTTGACAAGGGGTGGACTGTGATAGTTGGAGCTGTGTGTCAACTTGGCCGGACCCCAGTTCTGTGTGGTTATTCCCATGATGGGATCAGATGACTGTGTTCTGAGTGGCCAGTCTGCCCGAGGGGAGTTTCCCTAAGGGTGTGGACTGCTTCCAAGATATCCAGGGACATCCTGGGAAGAGAGACATTCTTTGAGGAATTGGAACCCTGGTGTGTGGACTACAAACTTCCATGAGTGAACAGCCCACCGCTCCGCCTGGAGATCTTGGATTCGTCTTTGTTGGAGTCAACAACCAGTGTACTGCCTGCCAGCCTTGAATTTCTCGGCCCCCTGCGCTTGCGGAAGCTAAGGCTGCTGCCAGCCCGAAGTTTCCTCCAGGGACTTTGAACTTGCCGGCTTCTATACGTTTGTGAGTCATTTTCCTAAGATAAATTTCTCTCTCTCTCTTTCTCTCTCTCTCCCTCTCTCTCTCCCTCTCTCTCTCTCTCTCTCTCTCTCTATATATATATATATATACACACACACACTGTTGGTTTTTGTGTTTCTTAGAGAACCCAATCTAACACACATACTTTGTACATTCCATGCTGCAATTATTAATGGATGTTTGCAGTTGTTTCTCCCCATTTTGAGTCATGCCCCACCAGCAAATTAAGGCCCCAAAAGCTTTACTCCATCTACATCATTAAGGTCAACTCTACTTTGAGGAGGCAGCTCTTGTCCCATCATATTTTGAGTGCCTTCCGACCTGAGGAGCTCTTTTTCTGGCACTATATCAGACATTTCAGGGCTCTTTATCATGTTTTCCAGTAATATATCAGACAGTGGTTCACTACTATTCATAGGGTATTCACTGGACAATTCTTTGAGAATGAATGACCCCTTCCTTCTTCTGAGTCTGTATTAGTCTGGAAGCTTCACTGAAACCTGTGCCCATGGGTGACTCTGCTGGTATTCAAAATACCAGTGGCTTAGCCTCCAGCATCACAGCAATACACAAGCAACCACAGTATGACAAATTTACAGTCAAGTGGTGGAGAGAAATCACATATATATATATATATATATATATATATATATATATATATATATATATAATTTCTTCCCTCCTTCCAAGGAGTGGCTTGTGGGTTTGAACTGCCAGCCTTCTGGTTAGCAGTCAAATACCTTAGGCACTACACCACCAGAGCTACATACATACACACACACACACACACAAATATGATTCTGGTGGCTCAGTGCTTAAGGCATTTGACTGCTAACCAGAAGGCTGACAGTTCAAACCCAACAGCCTTTCTGGTGAAGGAAGATGAGGCAATCGACTTCTGTAAAGATTTACCTCCTTGGAAACCCAATGGGGTCACTATGAGTCAGAATCAACTCTATGGAAGTGGGTTTGATTTTGGTTTGGGTATATATATGTAGGAAGGCTGTCACCAATTATTGTCAACATACCCTGTTGATAAGACAAAGCCAAGTTTACTGGTTATCTCAATAAGGAAGAGCACAACCTCCCAGAGGTTTGGCAGGGTCTCAGAGGCTAGGAGACAAGGTTGAATTTTATTAAACATTGGAAGTTTAAGTTAAGTTGACAACTAATTAGGAAACATTTCTTTCACAGGGAGATTGATGAGGGTAGGGTACAGAGACAAAGCTGGTCTATTTGGGGTTATGATTTGGTGTTAAATTTAGCTCAAGTTACAGTGGTCTATCATAGCATAGTGCCTAAGGCACTTGACTGCTAACCAGAAGGCTGGTGTTTCAAATCCACCAGCCACTCCTCAGAAGGAAGGTTGGGCAATCTACTTCCGTAGTGATACTGCCTCAGAAACCCAAGGAGGGGTTGCTATGAGTCGGTCCTACTCAACAGCACCTAACAACAACAACATCTACTAGCCTGTATTTGCAGGTCTAGCAACTTCCTTCTCTCTCACATAGCCATGGGTCAATCTAGGGATGAGATTTAAACAATCTGGCCCTAGAATCTTCCATCATATGTTAATATAAGAAAGAGTTGTACTGAATTTATTAATAAGTGAGAAAACACAAGTTTATCACATATGTCAAATCTGAATATGGAATCTGAAATGAAACAAATTTTTGCATTGCCATTGTGTGTTTAAACTCTGATATTTGAAAATGAAGAACACTAGAAACCTACACCTGACCACCCATGTTACTTCTCTCATTCCCCCAACCCTAAATCCACACTCAATAGCTCAATAGACAATAGCTGATCATCCCACCATCTTCAACCAGCAGTCACTGAGATTAGAGTGTTGCCTCAGTTCTACAAATCTATCAGAATCTCAGCCAAGAAAACTTGGCATTCAGCTGATCATGAAGCTGTGAAATTTCTAATGTACAAGAGGGAAAGGGAGAGAAACTTGATTATTTCTCTGGAGCAGAGTGGGGAATTAGATAGGGAAGTGAGAAAGAAGGGTAAAAGAGAAAGAATTGTGGGAAATAAAGAGAGGATACAAAGGAGTGTCCACATGGGACAGTTCCAGATGACAGGTCATAGTGTCCAAGTACTAAAAATTCTGAGAGACTTCAAAATGAACCAAAAAGATTTCTAGTGTCTGTCTAGCACAGCCTTCAGGTTCTCTCAGCTTTTCACTGCCTTTGAACTATGTTAAAATTCTGTAAATTGTGGAAAACAGATTATAATGTAAATCATCCCCATTCTTAGAAACACAAATTAGTTGTGTTCAGTGGAATGCAATTAATTATTTTCTTGTGTGTAGACCTGTTTTGCATCTGTTTGTAAATTCAGTTCAGCATTTCTTATTTTTCCATATATGTGTGGTTATAAATTTTTCCTTGAAGTCATTCTTCAAATCTTAGTGATTCACTTATTAATTAATGACTTAAATAAAATATTTGACACAAGTTTATTTTATATTTGTATGACAATTTTGATTTTGCCTTTACAAAAATGTATCTGTTAACATTTTTATTATTAAACTAGACTGCCATCTTCTATTCACTATGTAACCTTAGGCGACCTTTCTATTGTTGTATAGGAAAATCAGAATCCGCTTGAAGCAAAAGCAAGTAACATTTGTTAGGGATACCGCAATCCATGAATCAGGGTAGCACAGAGCAACCAGGCAGCTTACAAAGTTCTACAGTTTCCTGGAGCTGAGGAGAGATATTTATACTTGAAAAGCAGGAATTTTTCAGCAAAATTCTGATTGCTTGACCCTCCTTGGACTTGCCCGGACTTGACAAGGCATAACCTCATTCTTGCAAAGACAATTTTCTTGGACTTTCCCTGGACTTACCCAGACATGTCTAAGCACAGCCTTGACTTTCTAAGCATAGCCACAGTGCCTATTCACAGTTCAGCAAACTGTTTAAATTAATAAAAGGGTTATAGCTTTAAACAGAAGTATTGGGTACAAAAAAATGGAATTTGGTTTGTCCCTGCATAAGCCATTTTATGATGTGAAGAACTCTAGATTTTGAAGTGTCTTTACACACTTTAAAGTAGAAACAGAGCCTGAAATAAAATGCAGTCTATAGGACTAAGGTGGAATCCAAGTCAACCCTTGGTCAGTCACTTCTGGGTATACTGAATGCCTCAATTTAAAAATAATCTTACATATCCAACAAAAAGAAGTCTGGCATGCCTTTTGTCTTAGATGTCCAGAGACTGTCAAATCCCTTAGATTTTAAATACTCCTACACACTTTAATATCAGTTTTCTCATCTATAAATAGTAATAATAATAGTACCTATTTCATCGAAATGAAGACAGTGTCAAACCTTCATTAGACCCCGTACAGTGTTCAGTTCAGGAATGGTAAGTGTGATGGTTACAGTTGTGTGTCAACTTGGCTGGGCCACGATTCTCAGTGGTTTGGCAACTATGACAGATTTTGCAGTTATGTAATGATGTAATCAAGAGCTCTGGTAGTGTAGTGCCTAAGGCATTTGACTGCTAACCAGAGGCTGGTGGTTCAAATCCACCAGCCAGCCACTCCTCAGAAAGAAGGTTGGGTAACCTATTTGTCCGTAGTGATACTGCCTTGGAAACCCAAAGGGCAGTCGCTATGAGTCAGGTCCAACTCGACAGCACATAACAACAACAACAACAACAATAATGTAATCACCTCCATGATGAGATCTGCTATGAGCAGTATTGGGGTTCAAACCCCAAAGAGCAAATACCTCAGAGTAACTTTGCACAGACGGACTGAAAAACTGACCTTAGGAACTCCAGGAGACATTGAGTTTATCAGGGGATCTTACAGAAAAGCAGCACTCATCTAGCAGCGGCTGACTGGCTTCAAAGAAGATTTGTGCCACCTCTGTCCTGATCTGCAATCATTTATGCAGTAGTAAAACAATCACACGGGGGCTTGGGTGATAAGCCAGAGTAGTCTGGCTGGTGGCCAAATGTAGGTGGTCAGCTCCCCTTCAAGGGTATTGCAAGATGTTTCAGCCAATAAAGTTTCTTTACATTGGTGGTCACAAGTAGATGTACCTTGCTGATAAGGTGCTGGCATCAGTGGCTGCAAGCTCAGCTGTCCCAGGAATGTATTGGGAGGTGAAGCCAAAGAAAGGGAACACAAAGTTTAGGATGGTGGAGTGGAGCCATTTTGGACTGTGGCCTATAATATATAAGCAGTCAATCAGTTGAAAGAGTTTCCCTGGAGATGTGGCTGCATCCAATATATATGAATGTCTGGCAAAGCTCTCTGGCTTTTTGCTCACTCTAGACTCTGCATCTGGCTCATCATCTGACCTCCAGTTCTTGGAACTTGAGCCAGCAGCCTGCTGCATTGCCTGCCAATCTTGGTATTCATTAGTTAACCTCAGCAGCTTGCTATCTTACCTACCAATCTTGCATTTGTCTGCACCTGAAGCTATGTGCATCAGCAAAAGCCTGACGTCTGCTTCATGAACTTGAGACTTCCCAGACTCAACAGCCACATGAGCCATTTCTGTGAGATAAATATTTCTCTCTCTCTCTCTCTCTCAATAGAATATTGTATGATGAAAAAAAAAAAAAGAATATGGAAGGAATACACAGAGTCACTATACAAAATAGAACTGGTCAATGTTCAACTATTTCAGGAGGTGACATATAATCACGTCCAAGCTACACTGGGAATTGATGAAAAACAAGGCTCCAGAAATTGATAGAATATCCATTGAGATATTTCAACAAATGGATGCCCTGCTGGAGGTACTTACTCATCTATGCCTAGTAATTTGGAAGACAGCTACTTGGCCAACCACCTGGAAGAGATCCAGAGAGAGAGAGAGAGAGAGAGAGACTCCATACTGGAGTCTATAGTCTTTGAAGTTCATCAGTAAGTGCTTCAATTCATCTTCACTTTCAGCAAGCAAGGTTTTGTCAACTTATTGCAGGATGTTAAAGAGTCTTCCTCCAATCCTGTTGCTGTGTACTTCTTCATATAGTCCAGCTTCTCAGATTATTTTCTCAGCATACAGATTGAATAAGTATGGTGAAAGAATTCAGCCCTGATGCACACCCTTCCTGGTTTTAAACCATGCAATATCCCCTTGTTCTGTTAGAACAACAACTTCCTGGGCTGTGTACAGGTTCCTCACGAGCACAATTAAGTGTTCTGAAATTCCCATTCTTCACATTGCTATTCATAATTTGTTATGATCCATACAGTGGAATTCCTTTGTGTAGTCAACAAAACACAAGTAAACATCTTTCTGGTATTTTTCACTTTCAACCAAGATCCATCTGACATCAGTAATGATACCCCTGGTTCTACGTCCTCTTCTGAATCCAGCCTGCATTTCTGGCAGTTCCCTGTCAATGTATTGCTGCAACTGTTTTTAGAATTATGTTCAGCAAAATTTTACTTGTGATATTAATGACATTGTTTGATAATTTCCACATTCTGTGGGATCACCTTTGTTTGGAATGGGTACAAATATGGGTATAAAGATGTAGTCAATCTTATTCCTATGTATTACATATTTTCCCCAATTCCTTCAGTGCAGTTTGGATTTGATTATATGTCACCTCCTGAAATAGTTGAACATTGACAAGTTATTTTTTGTACAGTGACTCTGTGTATTCCTTCCATCTTCTTTTAATGTTTTTTCATTATACAATATTTTGTCCATGGAATCTTTCAATATTGCAACTCAAGGCTTGAATTTTTCTTCAGTCTTTTCAGCATAAGAAACGCCAGTGTGTTCTTCCCTTTTGATTTTCTAACTTTAGGTTTTTACACATTTCATTATAATAATTGACTTTGTTTTCTCAAGCTGCTCCTTGAAATCTTCTGTTCAGCTTTTTGATCTTGCCATTTCTTCCATTTACTTTAGCTGCACTCCATCAAGAGCAAGTTTCAGACTCACTTCTGACATGCATTTTGGTCTTTTCTTCCTTTCCTGTCTTTTTAATGACCTTTTCCTTTCTTCATGTATGATGATCTTGATGTCATCCCACAACTCATCTGGTTTTAGATCCTTGGTGTTCAATACATCAAACAAATCTATTCTTCAGATAATCTCTAAATTCAAGTGGGATATAATCAAGGCTGCATTTTGGCTCTCATGGACTTGTTTTAATTGTCTTCAGCTTCAGCTAGAACTTGCATATGAGTAATTGATGATCTGTTCCTCAGTCAGCTCCTGGCCTTGTTTTAGCTGAAGATGTTGAGATTCTCCATTGCCTCTTTCCACAGATGTAGTCAATCTTACTCCTGTGTATTCCATCTGGTGAGGTCCACATGTACAGCCACCATTTATTTTGTTGAAAAACAGTATTTGCAATGAATAAGTCATTGGTCTTGCAAAATTCTGTCATGTGATCTCAGGCATCATTTCTATCACCAAGGCCATATTTTCCAACTGCTGCTGATTCTTCTTTGTTTCCAACTTTCACGTTCCAATTACCAGTAATAATCAACACATCTTGATTGCACATTTGGTCAATTTTAGACTGCAGAAGTTGGTAAAAATCTTCAATTTCTTCATCTTTTGCTTTAGTGGTTGGTGTGTAGCTTTGAGTAATAGTAGTATTAACTGGTCTTCCTTGTAGGCATATGGATATTATCCTATCACTGACAGCATCAGGGTAGATCTTGAAATACTCTTTTAAAAAAAATTATTGTGATTTGGGTGAATGTTTACAGAGCAAATTCATTTTCCATACAGCAGTTTATACACCTTTTGTTTCATGACTTGACTGTAATTCCCCATAGTGTAACAGCTGTATTACCTCTTCCTCCTTGTAGTTCCTTCTTCCCTGTGTCCCTCTTTCCTATGCATTCCTGCCCCTTGAGTTATATCCCTGTGCAAATACTGCCTTTCTGTTGTCCCATGATTGATCATTCTAAAGAGTCTATATATGTGATGTAAATGTTCACTCTATATCTCTGTGTATTGTTTGGTTGGCAGCCATGGAAATGAGTTCAACTGCAGACCTGAAGGGTAACTAGGGGCCATAGTCTCAGGGGTCTCACCAGGCTCTATCAGACCAGTAAAACTGGTCTTTTTCATGATTCTGAGTTTTATTCTACATTGTTCTCACACTTATCCAGGATCTCCTGCACTGATCCCTTTCTGAGTGGTTGACAGTGGTAGCCAGGCACCATGTAGTTCTTCTGGTCTTATGGTCATATAGGCTGACATTGGCATGGTCCATTAGTCCCTTGGACTAATTGTTTCCATGTGTCTTTGGGTTTTTTCATACTTCTTTGCTCTGGAAGAGGAGAGACCAATTGTATCTAAATGGCTACTTGCAAGCTTTTAAGACCCTAGTCACTACTCACCAAAGTAGGATGTAAAACAATATTTTTGTGTAGTATGTTATGTTAAAACATTCTTTTTGACATTGAATGTGACACCATTCCTCTTCAATTTGTCATTTCCAGCATAGTAGGTCACATGATTTCTGATTCTAAATAGCTAATACTAGTCAATTTCGGCTCACTAATGCCTAGGATATCAATCTTTACGTGTTCCGTTTCATTTTTGACAAATTCCAATTTTCCTAGATTCATACTTCATACATTCCATGTTCCAACTAGTAATGGATATTTGCAGCTTTTTCTTCTCATTTTGAGCCATGCCTCATCTGCAAATGGAAGCTCTGAAAGCTTTACTCCATCCATGTCATTAAAGTCAACTCTATTTTGAGAAGGTGGCTCTTGCCCAGTCGTATTTTGAGTGCCTTCCAACCTGAGGGGCCCATCTTTGGCCACTGTATCAGACAATGTTTTGAGACTATTAATAAAGTTTTCCAGTAACATATCAGACAGTGTTTCACTGCTATTCATAAGATTTTCACTGGCCAATTCTTTAAGAAGTGGGTAGTCTCATCCATCTTCCCAGTCTGTCTCAGTCTGGAAACTCCACCAAAACCTATCCATCATTGGTGACCCTGGTATTTGAAATACCAGTGGCATAGCCTCAAGCTTCACAGTAACACGCAAGCCACAGTATGGCAAATTGACAGAGAAGTGCTGGATATATACGTGTGAGTGTGCATGTGTGTGTTTATGTATGTATGTATAATATTCACTGGCTTTGCTTCTCTAGAGAACCCAGCCTAAGACTGGTTCTAGAGAAACAAAATCATGAGTTTTCTAAATTGGTTGTCAGATCTGACTAGTTTTAAAGGCATTGATAACTCTGCCTCCATTAGTAAAAAGCAAGCTGTTAATCCACAGCATAAAGTGGTAATATAAATATACAAAACATCACCACCAACAGATCCAGTATTGGTGAGAAGTAAGGGTCTAGGTGATCATATGTTTAATACTTTTCTACAATGTTGTCAAAATGACAAGTATAAGGAAGCTGGTTGGTTGGTCAAACTTACACTAGACAAAATGGTGAAAGAAAGAGATGAGCTCAGGGCTTCAGAGTCACAGCTCTAGAACCACATAAAAACCAAAACCAAACCTACTGCTATTGAATTGATTCTGACTCATAATGACCCCCATTGGGTTTCCAAGGCTGTAAATCTTTACAGAAGTAGATTATATCATCTTCCTCCTGTGAATTGGCTAGTGAGTTCAAACCACTGACCTTTTGGTTTGTGGCCCAATGCCTTAACTACAACACAACCAGAGTGCCTTAGCACCACATAATAGACCTTAAAAAAAAAAAAAAAAGTTGCCACTTTTACCCTGAAAGAAAACCTCATTTCTTCTACTAACAGGGCTGATATTGCCAAAAATCAAACCCAGAGTCTTATCAAAACAGTGGCTGAATTACAATGCCAATTGAATTCTCAACAGCAAATGATGTCTGAAGTTAAAGTGAGGGTATTGATTGGGAATAAATGGTATCCTTAAACTTGAGATAGGGACATATGGGCAGATAATCACTAAGTGGGGGACATTGTGTCCCTAAATTCTGTTGAATCACTCCACCCAACAGAGCCAGTCCCCTTAACCCCAACTAATGAGATTAACCCAGCTGTGCGTGATGAGTCTTTGTCTGAGGTATCATCTTGAAGCAGATGCCTTACAAAACACTGCTTAATGTTTCCAGGAACCACTCCCACCACCCATTGTTGCTTCTAGACCTATGGTGTTGTTGTTATGTGCCCTCGAGTCAGACCCGACTCATAGCAACCCCTCCTTGGGTTTCTGAGGCAATATCATTACAGCAGATTGGCTAGTCTTCCTTCCAAGGAGTGGCTGGTGAGTTTGTAATAGCAGCCTAAATTATTAATCCAGCAAAAATTTAGGAGCCTTCCACCTCAGTGAAATTCCAAGGGGTCCTGTGTTGTGGGGCATGTTGAGATAATCCTTCCAGAGTTAAGAATAAATTATCACATCTGGACCCTCCCACAACTAAAAAGGAGGCACAACACCTGATGGACCTCTTTGGATTTTGGAGGTAGCATATCCCTTTTTGGGTGTGCTTTTCTGGCTTATTTATCAAGGGACTCAGAAAGCTGCTAGTTTTGAGTGGGACCCAGAATAAAAGTAGTCTCTGCAACAGGTTTAAGCTTCCATGCAAGCCTTCTTCCACTTAGGCCACATGATCTGGATGGTCCAATAGTGCTTGAAGTGGCAGTAGCACATACAGATGTTGTATGGAGTCTTTAGCAGGCCCCTATTGGTGAATAGAGGAGCTCTGGTAGCATAGTGCCTAAGGCACTTGACTGCTCACCAGAAGGCTGGCAGTTCAAACCCACCAGCCACTCCTTGGAAGGAAGGTTGGGCAATCCTACTTCTGTAGTGATACTGCCTCGGAAACCCAAGGAGGGGTCACTATGAGTTGGGGCCGACTCGACGGCAAACAATAACAGCAACAACAGTGGTGAATAACAGTGCAGACTCAGGATTTTGGAGCAAAGCCTTGCCATCCTCTGCATATAACTACTCTTCCTTTGAGAGATAGCTGTTGGCTTGTTACTGGGCCTTTGGAGAGATTGAAAGCCTAACCATGGACCACCAAGCTCCAATGCAGCCTGAGCTGTGCATTGTGAATTGTGTATTGTCTGACCCACAGAGTCATAAAGTTGGACATGCACAACAGCATTCCATCATTAAATAGAAGCTATATATATGAGATCAGACTTGAGCAGGACCTGAAGGCACAAGTGAGTTACATGAGGAAGTGGCCCAAATGCCCATGGTCTCGACTCCTGTCACATTACCTTCCTTCTCACAGTCTGCAAGTATGGCCACATTGGGAAGTTCCTTATGATCAGTTGACTGAGAAAGAAAACACTCGTGTCTGGTTTATGAACAATACAGGCACCACTTGAAAGTAGACAAAAGCAGCACTGAAGCCCCTTTCTGGGATCTCCCTTAAAGACAGTGGTGAAGAGAAATCCTCTCAATGGTCAGAATTTCAAGAAATGGACCTGATTGTTCACTTTGGTTAGAAGGAGAAATGACCAGACATGATTGTATTCATGGATTTAACTAATGGTTTGGCTGGGTAGTCGGGGACTTGGAAGGAACATGATTGGAAAACTGATAACAAGAAGGTATTAGGAAGAGGTATGTGTATATACCTCTCTGAATGGACACAAAGATATTTGTGTCTCATGTGAATGGTTACCAAAGGGTGACCTCAGCAGAGGAAGATTTTAACAATCAAGTAGATAGATGACATGTCCTATGGAAACCAGTCATCCTTTTTCCCTAGCCACTTCTGTCATTGCCCAATGGGTTCATGAACAAAGTGGCTACAATGGCAAGGATGAAAGTTATTCATGGGCTCAGTGACATGAACTTCCATTTACCAAGGCCAACTTGACTACAGCCACTAATAAGTGTCCAATCTTCCAACAGCAGAGACTAACACTGAGTCCACGATATGCAACCATATCTCAGGGCAATCAGTGAGCAACCTGGCTACACATCAATTACATTGGACCACTTCTATCATGGAAAGGGCAGTATTTTATTCTTACTGGAATAGACATTTACTCTGGATATGGATTTGTCTTCCCTGCACTCAATGCTTCTGCCAAAACTACCATCTGTTGACTTACAGAATGCCTTATCAACCATCATAGTGTCCCACACAGCATCACCTCAGATCAAGAGACTCACTTCACAGTAATTGAAGGGTGGCAATAGGCCCATGCTCATGGAATTCACTGGTTTTACCATGTTCCCCATCATTCTGAAGGACTTGTCTTGATAGAATGATAGAATGGCCTTCTAAAGACACAATTACAGTCCCAGTTAGGTGGTAACACTTTTCAGAGCTGGGTAATGTTCTCCAGCAGGTTGTATATGCTCTAAACCAGCATCCAATATAAGTTGCTGTTTCCCCAACAACCAGGATCCGCAGGTTGAAGAATCAATGGATGGAAATGAGAATGGTACCACTCACTTATTTACCCTTAGGGACCCACTTGCAAAATATTTGGTTCCTGTCCCCGAGACCCTATACTCCGTGGGTCTGAAGGTCTTAATTCCAAAGGCAGGAATACTTCCCCCTGGAGATACAATATAGATTCCATTAAACTAGAAGTTAATTATGCCACCTGGCCACTTTTGGCTCCCCATGCCTCAAGAGGCAAGAAAGGGAGTGACTCTGTTGACTAATGTGATTGATCTTGATTACCAAGAGGAAATTGGATTGATATTACATAATGGAGGTAAAGAAGAGTATTCTGGAATACAGGATATTCTTTAGGATGTCTCTTACTACCATGCCCTATGATTAAATTGAATGGAAAATTACAGCAACCCAATTCTGACAATGACTCTTCAGGAATTAAGGTTTGGATCATCCCACCAGGCATAGAACCATGACCAGCTGAGGTGCTTGCTGAGGACAAAAGGAATATGGAATGGGTCATAGAAGAAGGTAGTTTTAAATGCCAGTTACAAATATGTAACCAGTCACAGATAGGAGGAGTAATTGTTATGAGTATTTCTTCCTTTTAGGTATGTATCAAATATTTCCTTAACTTAAATATGAGATATAAACAAAGTTAGTGCATTTTCAGTTGTACACATGTCTGTTATACCATATTAGATGAAAGTATGACTTTATAATTTTATTTATTTAGAGATTATATATGGTTTAAGGAAATCTGTACAGGTAACAAGTTGACAAGGGGTTTACTGTGATGGTTAAAGTTGTGTGTCAACTTGGCTGGGCCATGATTCTCATGGTTTGGCAGTTACAGTTTTGCAGTTATGTAATGATATTTTCACTTCCATGATGAGATCCAGTGTAATCTAATCACCTCCATGATGAGACCTGCTATGAGCAGCCAATCACTTGAAAGGGAGTTTCCGCCATAGTGTGGCCTGCATCTAATATATATGAACGTTCTAGCAAAGCTCTTTGGCTTTTTTCTCACTCTGGATCTTGCATCCAACTTCTTATTATCTGACCTCTAGTTCTTGGAACTTGAGCCAATGGCCTGCCACATTATCTTCTGATCTTGGTATTCATTAGCCTCCACAGCCTGTGAGATTAGCCCACTGATCTTGGGTTTGTCAGCTCTTGCAGCTATGTGAGCCAGGAGAAGCTTCCAGCCTGTCATTTGATCAATGGCCTTGGGATCAACCTCTACAAACATGTGAACCATTTTCTGGAGACAAATACACACACACACACACACACACACAAGTATATACATACATATATAAGTTTCACTTGTTTTGCTTCTCTAGAAAACCCAATATAAGACATTAAATAATGATGTATTCAGATTAGGGAATTGTAACTAGCCACATACAAACACACACATATATAAACATTCATTCTGTCTTTCTGTCTCTGACATCACTAGTCTATTCACTGAGGGTTATCATTGGAGGAAGTATTCACCAAGTGAGCACAATAAAAGAGTAGAAATAAACATTGAGATACATCCTTTTTGCTGAACCCAATGAACAATCTTTGTGTGTGTCGTCAAGTCAATTCTAACTCACAGCAACCTATTGGACAGAATAGAACTGCACCACAGGGTTTTTCCAAGGTTGTAATCTTTATGGTAGTGGATCATTTTCTCCCATGAAGTGGCAGGTGCATTTGAACTTCCAACTGCCAACCTTTCAATTAGCAGCCAAGCACTTAACCATTGTGCCATCAGGCTCCTTGGAACCATCAGATTTGATATGCTTCTTTCTTGTGATACAATTAGAGAATAGCAGTATGTTAACTTAATTTAAACAAGCCAAATATAAAAAGACATATTTAAGATAGTTAGGGAAATTTGAATATGGATTGGTTCAAATTATATTGTTGTTGTTGTTATATGCCGTCGAGTCGGACCCAATTTGTAGTGACCCCTCCTTGGGTTTCCGAGGCAGTATCACTATGGAAGTAGATTGTCCCATCTTCCTTCTGAGGAGTGGCAGGTGGGTTTGAACCACCAGCCTTCTGGTTAGCAGTCAAGTGCCTTAGGCACTACGCTACCAGAGCTCAGAAGTATTATTAATTTTGTTCAGTATACCGATGATGTGGCAGTTAGATAAAAGAAAAAAAGTACGTTTATCAATTAAAGATGTATACTAAAGTACTGGCTGCTGGGATTGCATCATATATCGGGTTTTCTTTAAAAATCAAAAGAAGAAAGAAAGAAAACAAAGATGAACAACTCATTTAAAAAAAAATGGACAAAAGATTTGTACACACGCTTTACAAAACAAATAAACAAAAGCAATATAGGAATGGCCAATAAGGATATGAAAAGATGTTCAACATCATTAGCCATTGGGGAAATGCAAATTAAAACCACAATGATATACAACACACCCATTAGAATAACTAAAATTAAAAAGACTAACAATACCACCTGTGTAAAAGGATATGGAGCAACTGGAATGCTCATATTGCTTATAGAAATACAAAATTTAACAACTTCATGGACAACAGTTTGGTAGTTTCTTATAAAGTTAAACATACAGCTTTAAAAGTTTAAGAACATGACTCTCATGCAAATATAAACAAACATTAATCAATGATTTTATTTAACTCATCAAGTAATAAGAAAGGGAGTAAGATGTGAAAACAGGTTTAAAGAGCATTCGAGGAGCCGAGCATTAATAAGCACTAAATATAAAACTGGATAATATCCTACAAGGCCATGAACCATAATCTTTGGGGTTATCTTTTTCTTTCTTTCTCCCCCCCCCCCCCGCATCCTTAACAAGGGACTAAAATCAGTAAATATTTTGCTACTATAAACACAGGCAATAGACCAAACTGGTTGGTAGCCAGAATTTCACTTGGTAAAAAGCTCAAGTTACCAAGCTTTTGACTGCCTGTGACATGTTTTCCATGGCTGAGTTAATTAGTTAGATTTTTGCAGAACAGTGGGCATTTACTGTATGACTTACTGCATGGCTGTGATTTTTGCTGCAATGTGCTATGTGATCTCTTAAGATTGTTTCTAGTTCTAAGATCTACTACTCCATGAACTACTTCTATTTGTTATTACTCATAACTGCCATTGGCCATATATTTTATTCTCATGTGGCACATAAAGGATCAGAGAGTTAAAGTGAAATAAGACAACACTTACTCTGAAACCAGGCATGGAATATTTGAAGCTCAGAGCCTCACTGCCTCACTGATCAATTACATACAGCATAGATAAGGCAATAATAGTTCATTATTCAAGTTGACACTTTTGAGACTGAAAAGGGAGACCGTTAACAATTATGGGAGGAAAATAGGCATAAACCATGATGTTTGTTGTTATGTGCTGTCGAGTCGGACCCAACTCATAGCGACCCTTCCTTGGGTTTCCAAGATGGTATCACTACAGAAGTAGATTGCCCAACCTTCCTTCCGAAGAGTGGCTTATGGGTTTGGGCACTTTAAATATAAGGTAGAAAAAATAAGGTAGTTTTTATGAGGACTCAATGGACCTTAAATCTGAATTCTTCGGAATTTGAGGGGTACTTTAAATTTACAATCATGTGTATTGGTCACCACTCCTAAAAACCCTCCTGTGTGGTTAGGTTGGCTGCTCTTGTACCCAAAGCAAGCAAATGGAGACCCTTCTCCACCCCCACCCCCCTGCAGTGTGGCTAATCACAGTTACAAAACCAAAAAGAACCAAACTCACTGCTGTGGAATCGGTTCTGACTCATAGCAACTCCTCCTTGGGTTTCCGAGACAGTATCTCTACAGAAGTAGATCACCCAGTCTTCCTTCCAAGGAGTGGTTGGTGGATTTGAACTGCCAGTTTTCTGGTTAGCAGTCAAATCCCTTAGGCACTATGCCACCAAAGCTCCCAATCAACAGCCTTAAATTTCAAATGCATCCCTCACCTTCCCATTTCTGAGGTTATCTTTTTGACTAAGCAGAAATTATTTGCTTCTCTACCAGACAAATATATCTACAAGTAAACATCTGACTCCATAGGCTTGTAAAATAGCCCAGAAAGAAAGCTCAAAATATTACCCTAGAACTGACCTGAAAGAAAACCCACTTTTGCTTGTTTCTAAGTTCTGGACAATTTTTTGTTAATACAAGTGACACAAGACTGCTTACAGTAACTTTATTCATAATAGTTAAATACTGGAAACAACCTAAATATCATCAAGTGAATGGATGTATTCCTTATATTTCATTCAATATATAAGGTGATATATTTTTTTCAGTAGATTTTAGAAAGCTACTCAGCAATAATTTGTCTGTCAATTTGTCATACTGTGGTGGCTTGCATGTTGCTGTGAGGCTAAAGGCTATTTCAAATACCAGCAGGGTCACCCATGGTGGACAGGTTTCAGCAGAGCTTCCAGACTAAGACAGACTCAGAAGAAGGAAGTGGTCATCTGCTTCTAAAAGAACTGGCCAGTGAAAACCTTATGAATAACAGTGAAACACTGACTGATATATTAATGGAAAATTTTATGAATAGCCCGGAAACATTGTCCAATATAGTGCTGGAAGATGAGTCCCTAAGTTCAGTAGGCACTCAAAATACAAATAGGGAAGAGATGCCTCCTCAAAGTAGAGTCAGCCTTAATGATGTGGCTGGAGTAAAACATTCAGGACCTCCATTTGCTGATGTGGCACAACTCAACATGGGAAGAAACAGCTGCAAATATCCATTAATAATTAGAACATGGGAATGTACAAAGTATGAATCTAGGAAAATTAGAAGTTGTCAAAAATGAAATGGAACATATAAAGATTGATAATCTTGGCATTAGTGAACTGAAATGGACTGGTTTGGGTCATTTTGAATCAGACAACCATATGATATACTATGCCAGGAATGACAAAATGAAGAGGAATAGGATGGCATTCATTGTCACAAAATATGTTTCAAGATCTATCCTGAAGTACAATGCTGTCAATAATAGGCTAATATTCATATACCTACAAGGAAGACCACCTAATACTACTACTATTCAAATTATGCACCAACCACCAAAGCCAAAGATGAGGAAATTGAAGATTTTTACCAACCTCTGCAGTCTGAAATTGACCAAGCAGGCAATAAAGGTGTATTGATTATTACTGGTGATAGGAATGTGAAAGTTGGAAACAAAGAAGAAATACCGGTAGTTGGAAAATGTGGTCTTGGTTATAGAGAGGAAGCTCTGGTGGCATAGTGTCTAAGGCATTTGACTGCTAACCAGAAGGCTGGTGGTTCCAACCCCCAACCACTCCTTGGAAGGAAGATTGGACAATCTACTTCCATAGAGACACCTCCTCAGAAACCCAAGGAGTGGTCACTATGAGTCAAATAAACTAGATGGCAGTGAGTTTGGTGTTTTGGATGGTTTGGTTATAGAAATGACACTGGACATTGCATGATATAATTTTGCAAGACCAATGACTTATTCATTACAAATACCTTTTTTCAGCAACACAAATGGTGGCTATTCACGTGGACTTCACCAGATAGAGTACACAGGAATCAGGTGGACGACATTTGTGGAAAGAGGCAATAGAGAAGCTCAATATTTTCAGCCAAAACAAGACCAGGAGCTGATTGTGGAACAAACCATCAACTGCTCATATGCAACTCCAAGTTGAAGTTGAAGACAATTAAAACAAGTCCATGAGAGCCAGAATATGACCTTGATTATATCCCACATGAATTTAGAGACCATCCAAATGATAGATTTGACACATTGAACCCCAATGACCAAAAGCTAGAGGAATTGTGGGATGACATCAAGAACATCACCCATGAAGAAAGCAAAAGGTCATTAAAAAGAGAGGAAAGAAAAAAAAGACCAAAATGGATGTCAGAAGAGACTCTTAAACTTGCTCTTGAACAGAAAGTATCTGTGTAGTTAAAGTTGTGTGTCACCTTGGCTGTGCCTGGTTGAGTGGATGGGTAGCTGGATGTAGTTATTCGCCATGATGAGATTGGCAATCAATTCCATGGTGTAATCTACTGAAGCAGCTGAGTAGCTGCTTTAAGGATGTGATCTGCTTTCAGTATATAAGAAGCAGCTTTGAGGAAAGTCTCTAGCTTATGGCAGGCTTGAACCTTGCATGTAGCCAAGTCACTGTTCAGCAGCCTGCATGTTGCCTTGATGATCTGGGGACTTTTTCTGGACTTGAATCATTGGCCTGCCATGTGGTTTGGTAATATTGGGACTGTTTCTTTTTACTTATAGACCTTGGGTTTGTCAGCCTTAGCGGCCAGCAGCTGCCTGAGTGAAGAAAATCTTCTAGCTTCTGCAGGCTGGGAGTAAGAGGCAGAGCTGAAGCCCAAGGTTGAGGGGCTTTCACCCAGGCCCTAGAGCCTGGCATTTTGAACTTGGACTTCTAGCCTCCAAAAGCTGTAAGAATAAACTCCTGTTGGTTAAAGCCATTCCACCTGTGGTATCTTCAGTTAGAGCGGCACAAGAAAACTCACGGCCCTTAAGCAGCACTAGATAACCAAAACAGTAGCTAAAGCAAATGGAAGAAATAAGAGAGCTGAACAGAAGATTTCAAAGAGCAGCTCAAGAAGACAAAGTCAATTATTATAATTAAATGTGCAAAGACACGGAATTAGGAAACCAAAAGGGAAGAACACATTTGGCATTTCTCAAGCTGAAAGAACTGAAGAAAAAAATTCAAGCCTCAGGTTGCAATATTGAAAGATTCTGTGGGTAAAGTATTGAATGATACAGGAAACATCAAAAGAAAAAGTAAGGAATACACAGAATCACTGTATAAAAAATGGTCAATGTCCATATATTTCAGGAGCCAGCATATGATCAACAACCAATGGTACTGAAAGAAGAAGTCGAAGCTGCACTAAAAAATTGGCAAAAAACAAGGTGCCAGGAATTGACAGAATAAACATTGAGATGTTTCAACAAACAGATGCCACATTGGAGGCACTTATTTGTCTGTACTAAGAAATTTGGAAGACAGCTACCTGGCCAACTGACTGAAAGAGATCCATATTTGTTCCCATTCCAAAGAAAGGTGATCCCACAGAATGTGGAAATTTTAAATAATTTAAATATAAAATAATATCATTACTATCTCATACAAGCAAAATCTTGCCAAAAAGAATTCAAAAATGGTTGCAGCAGTATATTGACAGGGAACTTCCAGAAATGCAGGCTGGCTTCAGAAGAGGATGTGGAACAAGGAATATCTTTGCTGATGTCAGATGAATCTTGGCTGAAAGCTAAGAATACCAGAAAGATGTTTAGGTGTGTTTCATTGACTACACAAAAGCATTCAACTGTGTGGATCATGACAAATTATGAATAAAACTGAGAGGAATGGGAATTCTAGAGCACTCCTTTGTGCTCATGAGGAACCTGTACACAGACCAAGAGGCTGTTGTTCAAACAGAACAAGGGGATACTGCATGGTTTAAAATTAAGAAGGGAGTGTGTCAAGGTTGTGTTCTTTCACCATACTTATTCAATCTGTATGCTGAGCAAATAATCCGAGAATCTGGACTATATGAAGAAGAATGTGGCATCAGGATTGGAGGAAGACTCATTAACAACCTGTGATATACACACAACACAACCTTGCTTGCTGAAAGTGAAGATGACTTGAAGCACTTACTGATGAAGATTAAAGACTACAGTCTGCAATATGGATTACACAACAGATAGAAAACAAAAATCCTCACAACTGAACCAACAGGCAGCGCCATGATAAACAGAGAAAAGATTGAAGTTGTCAAAGATTTCATAATCCTTGTTTCCATAATCAATACCCATGGAAGCAGCATTCAAGAAATCAGATGACATAGTGCACCGGGCAAATCTGCTGCAAAAGACATCTTTAAAGTGCTGAAGAGCAAAGATGTCTCTTTGAAGACTAAGGTGCACCTGACCCAAGCCATGGTTTTTCAATCACTTCATATGCAAATGAAAGCCGGACAATGAATAAGGAAGAATAAAGGAGAGTTGATGTTTTTGAGTTGTAGTGTTGGCAAAGAATACTGAAAGTACCATGGACTGCCAGAAGAAGGAAAAAATCTGTTCTGAAGAAGTGCAGCTGGAATGCTCCTTGGAAGTGAAAATGGCCTGACTTTGTCTCATGTACATGGGTCATGTTGTCAGAAGGGACCATTCCCTGGAGAAGGATATCACTCTTGGTTAAGTGGGGGGTCTGCGAGAACAAGGAAGGCATTCAACAAGATGAATTGACACAGTGGCTGCAATGATGGGCTCAGGTACAGCAAGGATTATGGGGCTGGATCAGGACTGGGCAGTGTTTTGTTCTCTTGTACATAGGGTCACTGAGTCAGAGACAACTCAATGGCACCTAATAACAACAACAACAGCTCAGCAAAAAAGGAATGAATTACTGATTGCAAAAAGGGCAAGGAGGCCACATGTTCTGACCTCCTCTAACCC
>NW_006921612.1:4493285-4497224 GCF_000298275.1 Orycteropus afer afer
GAGTGGGAACCTCCCAGAACATTGTATTGTGCCACGCCCAACAGAAATACTCCAGGTGGGCGACTTTAAAATCAGGATCTCCTCAGTTGCTAATAGCAATTCCCACCTTGGAGTTTACAAAGACTTATGGGTAGAAAAGCCACACTAAGTAATTTACTACACCGCACTGATACACAATACGTAACCAAATTTCAAAGACAATATTCTTAGGGAAAGAAGCCAGACACAAAAGCTTGCATTTATATGGAACTCTAATGTTAGCTGCCATGAAGTTGAACCTCTTCTCAAGGTGGTCTCATATACAATGGAACAAAACCCTGCCCTGCCCTACACTATCTTCATGATTATTAGTTGCTTACAAATCAGAGCACTATGATCTATATATAGGGTTTTCATTGGCTGATTTTTGGAAGTAGATTGCCAGACCATTCTTCCTAGTCTATCTTAGTCTGGAAGCTCTGATGAAATTCAGTCAGCATCACAGCAGCACATATGTCTCCACTGACAGATGGGTGGTGTCTGCATATGAGGTGCATTGGATCAAACCCACCTCTTCTGCCCAGAAGATGAGAATACCACTGAGCCACCAATGCTCCCATATGGAAATCTGTTGTTGTTGTTATGTGTCGACGAGTCAGACCTGACTCATAATGACCCCCCTTGGTTTTCCAAGGTGGTATCACTATGGAAGTAGATTGCCCAATCTTCCTTCTGAGGAGTGGCTGGTGGGTTTGAACTGCCAACCTTCTGGTTAGCAGTCAAGTGGCTTAGCACTAAGCTACCAGAGCTCCTTATGGAACTCTAAGAAAGACAAATCTAATCTACAGTAACAGGAAGTAGATCAATGATTGCCTCGGACCATGAGGAGTGTTGACTAGGAAGGGCTACAAGGGAACTTTTGAAAGTGATGAAAATGTGTCTGTAGTAACTGTTACATGAGTGTCTAAATTTGTCTTAATTCATTGAAAGGTATACTTAGGTACACTTCTTGTATGTAAATTATACTTCACTAACAGTGACTTTTTAAAAGAGGTAGATGAAACAAGATTGACAAAAAGGCTGCTAATTGTTGAAATTGATTATGGTAATTGGTAATGGGAGATCATTATTCTACTCTACTTTCATTTGTATTTGAAAATTACCATAATAAAAAGTTGTTAAAAATCAAGACTCATCATCCTACTTACCTCAATCCACTATCCATAAACACACCCTGTGGAACTGAAAACTAAGGCCACCCACAGGCGTTCTGCTAATACAAACAACCCCCAACATTTGCATTACTTCTAAACTAGGTTTCACAGCCTGTGTTAGTTTCTTAGTGCTGCTATAATAAAAATACAGGCAGTGCCCAGGCTATGAATGAACAATTTATGAACAACTCAAACTTGCTGTTTACGCAGGGCTTTGAACCAATGCAACTTGGTACTGTCATGGCCAACAAAGTGAAACAGGAACAGACCTGAATTTTTACAATTTGGGTGATTCATCATGGGAACAAGAATAGGAAAAAATTATGGATTAAAGTCCCAGAATGTGAGACTCAGAAAAGGCATAATGAGCCCCTTCAAGAACCTAATCATAAGATAAGATTATTGGCAGGACTATAAAGAGTCAAATACATTCAAAGTGATGAGGTCCTCACCATCCTGCCATCTTTGAGTGGGACACTACCATCTTTGAGCCAGGAAACTTGTTTCAGCTAAAAATCCGTATTATATTTATGTAAATTTACCCTCACTCTGAAAAGATTGAACCAACCTATACTCACAACAAATTCCTCATCACAATCACTTTCACTTGCTGCACATGTAGGTTTTAAATCATTGAAAAGGCCTTGAGCCTTCTTTGCACTAAAACCAAAAAACCAAACTCACTGCCATCAAGTCAATTCTGACTCATAGAGACTCCCATTGAGTTTCCAAGGCTGTAAATCTTTCCAGAAGCAGACTGCTTCATCTTTCTTCCATAGAGCAGCTGGTGGGTTCCAACTACTGATCTTTTGGTTAACAGACAAATGCCTTAACCACTACACCACCAGAGTTCCTTTTTCTTGCACTAAAACGAGGCTAAATAAGAATGTATGCACCTGTTCCTACTGACATACAAATCCTCAAGGACACAGTCAGGAACTGATCTCGTTCATAACCCCGGGACTGCCTATACCATGAGTGGGTGGCTTTATCCAATAGAATTTTATTTGCACAGTTTAGGCAGCTACAAGCTCATGTGAGCTCTAGGGGATGCTCTGTCTGTCCTCTCTGGGAGAAAATTCTTATCTCAGCTTCTCTGGTGTTCTTCATGGAGTTCCTTGTAGATCTCCACATGGCATCTATCTTCCTCTGCTAGTCCTTGCTTTCTTCTACATGTAATCTGCTCTTTTATATCTCAAAAATGTATTAGTTTAAGGTACACCCTATATTGACATGCCTTGTTATGTAACAAAAAAAAATCTCTAGTCTCAAATGGGTTACACCCACAGGTGTAAAGGTAAGAGCATATAATACATAATTTTGAGGAGACACAATTCAGTCCACAATACAAGAATTAACCCTTTTTATTCTCATGGTAATCTAGGGCAGCCATAAATTTTCAGCCCATTTTCATAAGGGAAAACTAAGGACCAAAAGGGAAGTGACTTGCCTACTGTCACACAGGTAGGAGAAGTGAAGCTGGTGCCCGAGTCCAGGGCTCCTGACTCTGATCAGCTGTTCTTCCCACCACAGCACCTACAGCCAAGGTCCCAGGGACCCAAGAACAGCCTCCATGCAGTAGAACTTGCACTTCTCACAGCAAACTTGTGAAGCTCATTTGAGGACATTCAAAAAGAGCTTTGCAGCCAGGAAATTCTAACCTAATAATTAATGACTGTGATTGGAGTTAATTGCCTGTTAGTTACCATGGTTATGTCTTACTTAGTTCCCCTTAGAGCCCCAAACAGGAACAAATGCACAATTGTTCACATGCTAATACAGTGGGAGGAAAACACTCTAGGCAGGGCCACAAAGGCTTCCTGGGATCTGTTTGCAGAACTTGTCAATTATCTCCAGTTTCTAAGAAGTACTTTACACGGAAATAGTTACACCATAGAAAAGGAACCATAGTTCCCAGTGTTCTGAACCACAATTCTAGAGGTACCACTCTTTTATGAAAAAATCAGCATCAATCTGGCTCTCACTCCAGCAATAGCTCAGCGCCGAAGACAATCTGCAGATCCGATACTGGGATTATCCAGGTGGGCGAGCATGAGGGGTACAGACAGTCTTGTGTGCACTAAAGAGCCTTCCCTCTAGACAGGTGTCTGGAGGCCTGACATTAGACCCCTCTTAGGACAACCCCCAAATTATAGGTCTAAGCTCAGAGGAATTGGCGTTCAGGTATTGGCTCTTTCCTCCCCTTATTTCTTCTTTCTCCTCCTCCCTCACCTTTTCCCCCTGACTCCCTCTTCATTTGCCTCCTCTTTTTCTCTTTTCCTCCTCCTCCTTCTTCCCCTTCTTCTTTTTTCCTCCCCTCAATGCCCTTTCCCCTCCCTTTTCTTCTCTCTTTCCTCTCCTTCCTCTGCTCTCCTTCCCCAATGCTACGCAATGCACTGCCATGGATTAGGATCCCACTCATAGAGACCCCTCCTTGGGTTTCCAAGGCACTATGGAAGTAGATTGCCCAACCTTCCTTCTGAGGAGTGGCTGGTGGGTTTAAATTGCCAGCCTTCTGATTAGCAGTCAAGTGCCTTGTCATCGCACTCGCAGGCAACAAGGAATTCCATGGAATTCCAGGAAGCTGAAGCCAATGCAGATGACAATGTTGTGCCCAGGTTATGAAGGAGATGCTCAGAGAGGAATATGCAAACACACGACAATGCAAATGCAATAGGAAAGTTTATTAGCTAACTTAAGTTAGGGTCTTTGCCCTTACCAGGTCAGTGGCTTAAGCAAAAGACCC
>NW_006921612.1:4498799-4500083 GCF_000298275.1 Orycteropus afer afer
GGAGGGTTTAACACTCCATTTGGACCTACTGACCCAGTATCTAAAGGTTCTATTTCCTATACAATGCTTATCACCCCAGAGCGATATCCCCTATACCAAATTTGGAGACCCCAAGTAAGCCCAGATTTCCACTTAGCTAATTCCTTCTTTTCCTGTTCAGTAAATGAGACTTTTATCCAATCACACTCCTTACATTTTCCTGACACATAAGTATGTCTGGGCTTGGCAAAGGGGAATGTTACATAGTCCTGGATATTTACCTGCCACTTCCATTCCCCATCATTAGAAGTCACACAATTCCAACTTTTGCAGTAATACCAAATGAGCCCCCCACATTGCTGGATGTTTCTCTTGTACCCAGGGCATGCAAAAAAACCCATCTTACGGATAAAACCTTCATCCCAAGAACAGCCAGTAAGGGTCGCAAGGGAGAAAAATAAATCAGGCCACCAAATGTTAAGGGGGGTGATATGGGCAGTGGAGTTCAAAGTCTCATGGGTTAGTCCATTGTGGATTTGCCATGTAACTTTATAGGGTTGGTGAGCTGCAATACTTAATTGCGAGGCGGTAGAGGTTTAGGGTGAGGGCAAGAAGGGCTCTAATCTTCATGGTGCTGTGTTAGCTTGACCTTCAGTGGGTTTTCAGGATCGGAGTACGCTTTCCACTCCGCTTGTGCAGACTGCTGTTCCGTCTAGTCAGCTCTTCTGATATGGATGTGGTGTATCCAGGCGCTGATTCCGTCTACCTTAACAGCAGTGGGGGGTCACAAGAACAATAACATAAGGTCCCCTCCATCTAGGCACCAGTGTCTTTTTCTGGTGCCTCTTTACCCATACCCAATCTCCTGGTTTGAACTCATGGGTGATCCCTTGTTCGCTAAGAGGTCCTTCATATATGGCCCGGAGTTTGGGCCATAATTCCCTTTGGATTACTTGGAGAGTTTTCATTTCCAAGATTAAATCTTTCGACAAGTCATTGGGACATGCTTCCAAATTGGAAATAATAGGGGGTGGCATCCCATACACTATTTCAAATGGGGTCAGGTTTAGTGTATATGGGGTGTTCCTGGCCCAGTATAGCACAAAGGGGAGGAGGGTCACCCAGTCTCCGCCAGTTTCTATTACCAATTTAGATAGGGTCTCCTTTAGAGTCCTATTCATCCTTTCTACCTGGCCAGAGCTCTGAGGGTTATACTCACAATGTAGTTTCCAATTTACCCCCAGAGTTGAGGCTAAGCCCTGGATAACTTTACTTACAAAAGCTGGTCCATTGTCTGACCCTAAC
>NW_006921612.1:4505141-4513782 GCF_000298275.1 Orycteropus afer afer
TTTTGTGATGCGTGCTGAGTTCGGAGGAAGTTCCTTGATACCTGCTGAGACTGGAGGGCAGATAAAGGCCCTAAGGAGTCCAAAAGTTCTGTTAGTAATGCTGACACTAAAAAGTTTCTGGTTAAAGATTTTCCTGGAGGTTACTAGAGCTCTCAGACTCACAACAAGAGTGTACTGTTCATGGAGACATCAGCGAAGACTGCGATGAACGTGAAAGAGATTTTCATGGCAATAGCTAAGAACCTCCCAAGAATGAGCCCCAGAATGCTGCTGGCACGCCGGACTGGAACCAAGGTGTGGACCTCCAAGAGAACAACCCAGCCAGCCAGATCCAGTGCTGGAGCAACTAAGTCCCCCTTGCCTGCCCACTGGCCCACTTCCTCCGCCTAAACAACCCAACTGGAATCCACTCTAACCAATTGCACTTAACGACCAGATTACTGCTGATTTTGATCATAGGCAGGAGTGAGTTACTCCACCTGCACCTTTCTATACAAATACTAATTCAATTTTAAGTCTTAAGTTACTTAAGTCATTAGCCCTAGTCACTAATCTACTGGTCCAGTCTTTCTGTTTCCTTGGGAGTTCTGACCTTGGCCTGATATTACATAAGGAAAATCCACACCTACTGTCTGAAATCATCGAGCTATAACTACATTGTCAGTCCTCTACATTCAAGGAAAAGTATGCACTTATCTGACAATACATGCTGAGCACCTTCTACGTGCCCTGCACCCTGCAGGTCCTGGGAAGGAAACTGAAGAAACAAAGCCTCATCTTTTAGGGAGCTGTGGTAGCCTGGAAAGAGCCAGGAATCAGGACCTCTAGGAACCCTACTCATGCTGCCCTTCCTATGCACAGGAGGCTGCTACAATCTGCTAATCTTTGCAACTCTCCTGCAAAGTTGCTTTTCACTTTCGTCTCCATAAATGAGCTGAAGCTTATGGAGATGCATTAATGTTTACGAAATCAGTGAGTGGCAAAGCCAGTGTTATTTCCCACACTACACTGTCTGGGTTTCATGTTTGCATCATCTCTGTTGTTGTTGCTGTTAGATGCTGTCAAGTTGGCTCCACCTTATAGTGACCCAATGTACAACAGAATAAAACACTCCCTGGTCATGCTCCATCCTCACAATCCTTGCTATGCCTGAGCCCATCATTGAAACCACTGTGTCAATCTGTCTCCTTGAGGGCCTTCCCTTTTTGTGCTGACCCTCTACTTTACCAAGCATGACATTCTTCTCCAGGGACTGATCCCTTCTGACAACATGACCAAAGTATGGGAGACGAAGGCTGGTCATTCTCACTTCTAAGAAGCAGTCTGGCTGTACTTCTTCCAAGACAGATTTGTCCATTCTTCTCCAAAACTCACTGTCCCTGAGTCAATTCCAACTTCCATTGGGTTTCCAAGGTGGTAAATCTTTACAGAAGATCGCCACATCTGGCTAGTGGGTTTGAACCACCAAACTTCTAGTTAGCAGCCAAATGCCTTAGGCACTGGGACACCAGAGCTCCTTGTTCTCCTGGCAGTTTGTGGTATTTTCAGTATTCTTAATCAACACTACAATTCAAATGCATCAATCCTTCTTCAGTCTTCCTTATTCATTGTCCAATTTCCATATGCATATGAAGCTATTGAAAATACCATGGTCAAGCACATCTTAGTTTTCAAAGTGACATCTTTGCTCTTTAACAATTTATTTAAAGAGGTCTTTTGCAGCAGATTTCCACAATACAATACAACATCTGATTTCTTGACTGCTGCTTCCATGGGTGTTGATTATGGATCCAAATAAAATGAAATACCTGACAATTTCAGTCTTTTCTCCATTTATTGTGATATTGCTTACTAGTTCAGTTGTGAAGATTCTTGTTTTCTTTATGTTGAAGTGTAATCCATACTGTAATCTTTGATCTTCATCAGTTAAGTGCTTAAAGTTGTCTTCACTTTCAGCAAGCAAGCCTATACATATCACAAGTTGTTAATGATTCTTCCTCCAATCCTGATGCTGATGTTCTTCTTCATATTGTCCAGCTTTTTGGATTATTTGCTCAACATACAGATTGAATAAGTATGGTGAAAGAATACAACCCTGATGTACACTTTTCCTGATTTTAAACAATGCAGTACAAAATTAAGTGTTCTAGAATTCCCATTCTTTTCAATGTTATACATAATTTATTATGATCCACACAGTCTAATGCCTTTGCATAAACAATAAAACACAGATAAACATCTTTCTGGTATTCTTTGCTTTCAGACAAAATCCATCTGACATCAGCAACAACATTCCACATTCCATTCCCTCTTCTGAATCTACCTCAAATTTCTGACAGTTCCCTGTCAATATACAGCTGCAACCATTTTTGAATTATCTTCCAGAATTTTACTTGTGTGTGATATTAATGATATTGTTCGATAATTTCCACATTTTGGTGCAGCATCTTTTGTTTACTTCAACACAGTTATTGTGGTGAGATACAAACTAATGCAGTCTGATTTCTGGCCACCAGTGAAGTCCTTTCCGTGATAGTATTAGCAACAACATCCTGATTTGAAGTCAAAAGACAGGCCATAGAGCCAGATCAAAACCAAACCCACTTCTATGAGCCGATTCAGATTCATGGCGATCCTCATTGGGTTTCCAAGGCTGTAAATCTTTAAGGAAATAGATTGCCTTATCTTCCTCCCACGGAGCAGCTGGAAAGTTTGAACCACAGACTACTGGTTAGAAGCCAGGTGTTCTACCCACTACATCATCAGAGTTCCTTAGTGCCAGACCAACCAGTTCAAATTCTGGCCCCACTGCTTATCAGCAGTGTAATCTGGATATGTTACTCAAACTTCACTGTGGTTCAGTGTCCTGATCTATAAAATTGGTGTGAAAGTATTATCAATCTCAGTAATTATAAGGATTAAATGAGTTAATTCCTGAAGCATGCAAAAAATAATACCCGGTTCATGGTAAACCAAAAAGCAAACCTATTGTTCATTTTGACTCACGGCAACCCCAATGTGTTAAAAAGTAGAACTGCTCCATAGGTTTTCTTGGCTGTAATATTTACAGAAGCAGATCACCAGGCCTTTGGTGCTGCTGGGTGGATTCAGACCACCCACCTCGAGGTTTGCAGCCAACCACAAACCATTTGTACTATCCAGGGACCATATGATACATACTCAATATTTTAGTTGATATTACTATTTCACAAAGGGGCCCTGGCTGGCTCAAATGGTTAAGTACTCAACTATTAGCAGAAGTGTTGGCAATTTGAACACACCAGAGGAGCCTTGGAAGACAAGCTTGATGGTCCTTCAGAAAGATCACAGCCTTGAAAATCCTATGAAGCAGTTCTACTTTGCACACATGGGATCACCATGAGTCAGAATTGACTGAACGGTAACTAATAGCATTTTAATTTCTTGTTCAAAATACAATTTAACTGTAGATCTCTTATCTTGGGTTCTCCAGAGTCTTATTCATCCAGAATACAGATAAGAAAATATTGAATTGGTCAAGGATTTCGTTTTACTTGGATTTACAATCAATGCCCAGAAGCAGTAGTCAAGAAATAAGATGAACACTGCACTGGGAAAATCTTCTGCATAAGACCTATTTAAAGTGTTAAAAAGCAAAGGTGTCAGTTTGAGGATGAAGGTGCATCTGACCCAAGCCGTGGTATTTTCAATTGCCTCATGTGAAGCATGTGAAAGATGGACAACTGATCTTGGAAGAAGTAAAGCCAGAATGCTCCTTAGAAGCTACAATGGCAAGACTTCATCTCACACACTTTGGACATGTTATCAGGAGAAATCAGTCCCTGGAGAAAGACATCATGTTTGGTAAAGTAGAGGGTCAACAAAAAAGGCAAAGACCCTCAATGAGATAGATTGACATAGTGGCCACAACAATGGCCTCAAATACAACAGTTGTGAAGATGGCACAGGACTGGGCAGAGCTTTATTGCATATAGGGTTGCTATGAGTCAGAACCAACTTGATGGCACCTAACAACACCACAACAGATGAGAGCAATTTTAAAACAGAAGTATCATGACAGAAGTATCATTTAAATTTCAATTTTCACATTTTACTTAGAAGAACTTAGTTCACATCCCAGTTCTGCCACTGTGGGCTGTGTAACCTCTGAGAAGTTAGTGAATCTCTTTAAATCTCAGTTTACATACCTTAGACCCTAAACTTCACCCCAGAATCAGAACACTGAGCGTTTATGTGCAGTGTATTCAATGGAGGCCAGTGATTATTGTTCCAGAAGTCTCAAGCTTGTTCAGTTCAACCCTCTCCCTTTCCATACTCACAATCATAGTTGCCAGTGATTTCTTGGGGCATCATGAAGGCCCTGACCAAGTAATCACATGGGAACCTAGACTAGTCTTGTGGCCCAGAAAGCATGCTCCAGAGGGTGCTCCACATCAAGGGCTGGCATGGATGGCTTAAGACCTTCTAGCACCAGTGGAAGGACCTGTTAGGGTAGGCCCAGTTGCTAGCAAGGGGAGGTTCTCACATACTAGAGACATTTGGCAGGCTCTTATGCACACTAAAACACAAGGCCCCTCACAGCCTGGCTTCACTGGATCCACTCATCACTTCTCCATTCTTGGGTGACTTCCTGGGATAAGCACTCAGACTTCCAAGGTCTAGCTCAGAGCCCCTCTACCTTCTCTTACCACCAAATCTCTGCTCCTCACTTTTTTATTCTTCCACATCCATACCCCACCTCCAAAATCTCCTTTTGCCATTTCAGAGTAGACCCTGGTGGTCCATTAAGATGAGAACAAGTGAAATATAAGTCCCACTTTCTATAAGGACAAGGAAAGTGTGATTTTCTATGTTATAAAGCAGAGGAAGTAATTTCATCTTATCCTTCTACACAGCAAAAAAAAAAAAAATGATTTTTAAGAACATAATTTTATATTAAAATAGGCTGAACATTTATATTCTGGTATTGTTTCATTAAACTTTTTTTTTTTTTAAGTGTCTACTGTGTGCCTGTTCTAGGCACTGAGGTTCTAATAAGCAAGCTGTGGTCCCTCCTTTGAGATGCTCATAAACCGGGAAGTACACTAGGCAGAACACCCTCTGGTGAGAGAAATTGTGGACAGTTAAAGCGGTACCAAAAACAAAAAACAAAATAACAAATTGACTGCCATCAAGTCTATTCCAACTCAAAGTGACCCCCATTGGTTTCCAAGGTTGTAAATCTTTACAGAAGTAGATCACCTCATCTTCCTTCTGCAGAGTGCCTGGCAGGTTGGAACCACTGACCTGGCTAGCAGTCAAATGCCTTATCCACTATGCCACCAGAGCTCCTGAAGATGACAGCAGTAGAACCAAGAGATCCAACAGGAGACACCACAGCAGGAGACACCACAGTGGTCTTCCTAGCCCATGGAGTGAGAAAGCTGAGTGCTTTCAGGCAAGAAAGAGGCTTATTTGTAGAGTAGGTTTACTCTGAGCATTTACCAACACAGCTAAAAGAGTTTGGTAACACTTGCCCAACATGAAGCCAAGACGCCAAGGGCCAGAGTCTGCAGGCACTGCTAAGAAGAGGTTGTCCTGATTGAGGAACTGTATCCTGAGTCATTTCTGATCTTGAATTGTAAACTATAACTTCAGTAAACTCAAAACCAAAACCCACTGCCACAGAGTTGATTCCAACGCATAGTAACCCCCATTGGGTTTCCAGGGCTGTAAATCTTTATTGAAGTAGAATGCCTCATCTTCCTCTCATGGAGTGGCTCATGGGTGTGAACCACCAACCTTCTGGTTAGCAGTGAAGGCTTTCGGGAGAAGATGATACCTGTAACATTCACCAGAGTGACCTGGTGAAAGTTGTGGAAAGGAAAATCATGCAGGTCGGGAATAGCATGGTACACAATGGAAATTATAAGTAGTGTCTAGTTAGCAGCCAAATACCTTGCCCACTACACCACCTGAGCTCCTTAGTTCACTAAGAAACTCCATAATCATGTGCATTGTTTGTGAGTCCTCTGTGGACATTGCATCGAATTATAAAACTCAGCAGTGAAGCAGAAAGTGCCATCAGAGGGATGGTTGGTGTTGAAATTGGTAGAAATGTTGGAGATGAAAGCATGTCTGACCTCTGATTCATAGGAATCAGCCTTGACCTGTTGATATTGATGTTGATCTTCTACCAATGGGATTGGTGGAGGATCACTCCTTGTGAAGTGAGAGGAGGTCAGACCCCTCTGCTGTGACATTTTTATATTATTGTTATCAGGTGCTTTCACATTGATTTCAAGTCATGGTAATCTCATGTGACAGAGTACAACACTCCCATAGGGTTCCCTTGGCTGTAATCTTTACAGAAGCAGATTGCCAGGTCTTTCTCCCACATATCTACCAGGTACGTTCAAAGGAGCCACTGAGTGGGTTTGACCCATCAATCTTTGGTTTTCAGTTGAGTACTTAATCATTGCATCACCACGGGTTATTAAAACTAGTACATGATTACATATTGCCATGTTGCTTATGAAAGGATATAATATAAATTATGGAAACAAGATAATGGTTTCCTCTAGGAAGAGACAAAAGAGAAAAGAACTGAGAAGGCAAACATAAGGGATTTCTATTTTATCTGTAATGCTTTATTTAAAAATTTAAAAAAAAAAAAAGGAAACAGAAAGATCTTAAGTAAACAAGAAAACATGTTAATATTTGCTCATTTTGGGTACTGGGAATATGAGAGTTATATTATCCTTTTTATTTTCTGAGTTTTTAAGGGTTCAAAATAATTTTTAATTTAACAATTATCACAGTAAAAATTTACTACATACAATATGTGCCAGCCTCACAATCCCTGCTATAACTGAGGCCATTATTGCAGCCACTGGGTGAATCCATCACGTTGAGGGCCTTCCCCTTCTTTGCTGACCTCTACTATACCAGGCATGATACCCTTCTCTAGGCAATTGTCCTGTTCTGGTTACCTAGTGCTGATATCACAAGAATATACCACAAATGGGATGGCTTTAACAAACAGGAGTTTATTCTCTTACAATTTGGAGACTTTAAGTTTTCTCTGACACATAGGGACCTTACGTACAACAGAATGAAACACTGCCTGGTCCTGAGCCAGCCTCACAATGCTTGCTGTACCTGAGCCCATCATTGCAGCCACTGTGCCAGTCCATGTGTTGAGGGCCTTCCCCTTTTTTGTTGACCCTCCACTTTACCAAGTATGATATCCTCCTCCAGAGAATGGTGTCTTCTGACAACATGACCAAAGTAGGTGAGATGAAGTCTGGCCATTTTTACTTCCAAAGAACATTCTGGCTGCACTTCTTCCAGAACAGATTTGTTAGTTCTTTTAGCAGTCCATGGTATTTTCAGTATTCTTTGCCAACACCACAACTCAAAAGCATCAATTCTTCTTTGGTCTTCCTTATTCATTGTCCACTTCTCACATGCATATGAAGTGATTAAAAATAACGTGGCTTGGGTTAGGTGCAACTTAGTCTTCAAGGAGACATCTTTGCTCTTCATCACTTGAAAGAGGTCTTTTGCAACAGATTTGCCCAATGCAATACATCTTCTAATATCTTGCCTGCTGCTGCCTATCTGTTGATTATAGAACCAAGTAATATGAAGTCCTAGACAACTTCTCTTTCCTCCATTTATCATTATGCTGCTTATTGATCCAGATGATTTTTGTTTTCTTTACACTGAGGTGCAATCCATACCACAGACTGTAGTCCTCAATCTTCATCAGTAAGTGTTTCAAGTCATCCTCACTTTCGGAAAGCAAGGTTGTGTCATCTGCATGTTGCTGTTGTTAATGAGTCTTTCTCCAATCCTGATTCTCCATTCTTCTTCCTATACTCCAGCTTCTTGAATTATTAGTCAGCATACAGAGTGAGTAAGTATGGTGAATGTATACAACCCTGATGCACTCCCTTCTTGATTTTAAGTCATGCAGTGTCCCCTTGTTCTGTTTGAATGCTTGCTTCCTGGTCTGTGTACAGGTTCTTCATGAGTATAATTAAGTGTTCTGGAATTCCCACTCTTTTCAAATTATCCATAATTTGTTACGATCCACACAATTGAATGCTTTTGCATAGTCAATAAAACACAAGTAAACATCATTCTGGTACTCTTTGCTTTCAGCCAAGATCCATCTGACATCAGCAATGATATCCTTTGTTCCATGTCCTCTTCTGAATCCAGCTAGCATTTCTGGAAGTTCTCTGTCAATATACCATTGTAACTGTTTTTGAATTATCTTCAGGAAGATTTTACTTGCATGTGATAGCAGAGATATTGTTCAATAATTTCCACATTCTGTGGGATCATATTTTTTTTTTAATAGGTACAAATATTGACCTCTTCCAATCAGTTGGCCAGGTAACTGACTTCCAAATCTCTTGGCATAGCTGAGTGAGTGGCTCCAGTGAGGCACCTGTTTGTTAAAACATCTCAGTGGTGCCTCAGAGACAACAGACCATCACAGTCCACACAAAGAAGCAGGATAAAGTGGTAGAAACAAGGGAACAGGATACAGACCCAGAACACATCTCTGAGGAAGAAGCAGCATTGGAACTCTCTGATAAGGAATTCAAAAGAATTATCTTTAGGTATCTTCAAAGAATTGAGAGACAGA
>NW_006921612.1:4516415-4523173 GCF_000298275.1 Orycteropus afer afer
CTTGTTTATTGCCAATTCCTTCAGTGCAGTTTCAACTTCTTCCTTCAATACCATTGGTTGTTGATCATATGCCCCTTCCTGGAATGGATGAACATCAACTAATTCTTTTGGTATAGTGACTCTGTGTATTCCTTCCATCTTCTTTTGATGTTTCCTGCAGCATTCAATATATTGCCCATGTTGTTGTTGTTGTTGTTGTTGTATGCTGTCAAGTCAGATCTGACTATCACTACAGAAATAGATTGCCCAACCTTCCTTCCAAGGAGTCGTTGGTGGGTTTGAACCGCCAGCCTTCTGGTTAGCACAAATGCCTTAGGCATTATGCTACCAGAGCTGCATATCATGCATTCTCCAGCATTACTTCTACAAGGAAAGCTATATTTTCCAAGTACCAGTGATTCTTCTTTTATTCCAACTTTTGCATTCCAATCACCAGTGATAACCAATACATCTTGATTGCATCATCAGTCAATTTCAGACTGCAGAATTTGGTTAAAATCTTCAATTTCCTTATCTTTGGCTTTGGTGGTTGGTGTGTAAATTTGAATAATAGTAGTATTAACTGGTCTCCCTTGTAGACATATGGATATTATCTTATCACTGACAGCATTGTACTTCAGGATAGATCTTGATACATTCTTTGTGATGATGAATGCCACACCATTCCTCTTCAATTTGTCATTCCTGGCATAATAGGTCATATGGTTGTCTGATTCCAAATGGCCAAAACCAGTCCATTTCAGCTCATTAATGCATTTCAGATCATTAATATTGATCTTCATACATTCCATTTCATTTTTGAAAATTTCCGACTTTCCTACATTCATACTTTGTACATTCCATGTTCTGATTATTAGTGGATATTTGCAGCTGTTTCTTCTCATCTTCAGACATGTCACATCAGCAAATGGAGGTCCCAAAAGCTTTACTCCATCCACATCATTAAGGTCAGCTCTATCTGAGAAAGCAGCTCTTCTCCGGTCATATTTTGAGTGCCTTCTGACCTGAGGGGCTCATCTTCCAGCACTATATCGCACAGTTTCAGGGCTATTCATAATGTTTTCCAGTAATATATCAGACAGTGTTTCACTGCTATTCATAAGATTTTCACTGGCCAATTCTTTGAGAAGTGGATGCCTCTTCCTTCTTCCAAGTCTGTCTTAGTCTGGAAGCTCTGCTGAAACCTGTCCACCATGGGTACTTTTGCTGGCATTTGAAACACTGGTGGCATAGCCTCCAGCCTCACAACAACATGCAAGCCACCACAATACAACAAACTGACAGACACGTTTGTGTCCCTTAGCTGTTCCCAACTGCTCCACTCACTTCCTCGTCTCCCTCAGCTGCTCCAAACCACTGCTCTCCCTTAGCTGCTCCAAACCCAACCCGGCTCACTTCCCAGCCTCCCTGACCACTCCAAGACCCCGCGCCACCCAGCTTACTTCCTGGCCTGCCCTGACTGCTCCAAGACCCTCCTGCCTCCCCAGCTTTCTTCCCTGCCTGCTCCAGCCCCCATGGCTTGGGTTAGGCACATCTTAGTCTTCAAAGAGACATCTTTGCTCTTCAATACTTTAATGAGGTATTTTGCAGCAGATTTGCCCTGTGGGATACATCATTTGACTTCTTGACTGCTGCTTCCAATAGTGTTGATTGTGGATTCAAGTAAAATGAAATCTTTGACAACATCAATCTTTTCTCCTTTTATCATGATGCTGCTTATTTGTTCATTAGTGAGGATTTTCATTTACTTGATGTTGAGGTGTAATCAACTGCAGACTGTAGTCTTTAATCTTCATCAGTAAGTGCTTCAAGTCATACTCATTTTCAGAAAGCAAGGTTGTGTCATGTGCATATTGCAGGTTGTTAATGAGTCTTTCTCCAATCCTGATGTCATATTCTTCTTTATATAGTCCAGCTTCTCAAATTATTTGCTCAGCAGACAGATTGAACAAGTATGGTAAAAGGATACATCACTGACACACTCCCTTCCTGATTTTAAACCATGCAATATGCCCTTGTTCTATTTGAACAACAGCTTCCTTGTCTATGTACAAGTTCCTCATGAGCACAATTAAGTGTTCTGGAATTCCCATTTTTCTCAATGTTATGCATGATTTGTTATGACCCACACAGTTGAATCCTTTTGCATAGTCAGTAAAATATAAGAAAACATCTTTCTGGTATTCTTTGCTTTCAGCTAGGATCCATCTGACATCAACAATGATATCCCTCATTCCATGGCCTCTACTGAATCCAGTTTGCATTTCTGGAAGTTTCCTGTGACCATATTGCTGCAACTGTTTTTGAATTATCTTCTACAAAATTTTACTTGCATGTGTTATTAATGATATTGTCTGATAATTTCCACATTCTGTGGGGTCACTTTTCTTTGGAATGGGTACAAATATGGATCTCTTCCAGTCACTTGGCCAGGTAGTTGTCTTCCAAATTTCTTGGCATAGACCAGTAAGTGCCTCCAGTGTGGCAGCCACTTGTTGAAACATCTCAATGTTTATTCTGTCAATTCCTGGAGCCTTGTTTTTTGCCAATTCCTTCAGTACAGCTTTGACTTCTTCCTTTATTGCCATTGGTTCTTGATCATATACCACCTCATAAAAACGATGAATATTGACCAGTTTATTTTGCTACAATTACTTTGTGTATTCCTTCCATCTTCTTTTGATACTTCCTGCATCATTCAATATTTTGGCCATAGAATCTTTCAATATTGCACCTTGAGGCTTGGATTTTTTCCTCAGTTCTTCCAGCTTGAGAAATGACAAGAATGTTCTTCCCTTTTGGTTTTCTAACTCTGGGTCTTTCCATATTCCCTTATAATAATTGACTTTGCTTTCTCAAGCTGTTCTTTGAAATCTTCTGCTCTGCTCTTTTACCTTGCCATTTCTTCCACTTGCTTTAGCTACTCTCCTTCAAGAGAAAGTTTCAGAGTCTCTTCTGACATCCATTTTGGCCTTCCTTTCCTGTCTTTTTAATGACCTTTTGCTTTCTTCATATATGATGTTCTTGATGTCATCCCACAACTCATCTGATTTTTGGTCATTTGTGTTCAATTGTGTCAAATCTATCCTTCAAATCTATAATTCAGTTGGGATATAATCTATAAATTCAGTTGGGATATAATCAGGGTTACATTTTAGCTCTTCTGGACTTCCCCCCACAACATACAAAAAAAAAAAAAAAATGCAGGGTGGGGGGATTCAATTGAAGAGGCCAAATCCCATGTCATCATCTGACACCTCATACTCCTTCTTCTTGTCTTTCTTCTCCTCCACTGCAGCTGGGGCAGAGCTGGCAGCAGGAGCTGTGTGGAGCCTGAGGCAGTGGCAACAGCCACAGCTCCACCAGCAGGTACACTGGCAAGCTTGCCAATACCCTAGGTGATGACATCTTCTATGTTTTTCCTGTTCATCTCACTGATGACCTTGTTCAGCTGGTCATGGTTGCCCATGATGCAGACACTGTCTAGAATTTTCTTGATATCATTGGCTCTGAGAATGGAATTGCCCTTGAGAGCAGCCAGAAGGTAGGAGGTGACATAGTGCATGTCAGTGGCAGTGAGCAGGCCTCATGCTTGCAACCTTAGAGGTGTCAGCATGGGAAAGGCTCTTGTGGACTTGTTTTAATTGTCTTCAGCTTCAACTTGGACTTGCATATGAGCAGTTGATGGTCTCTTCCACATTCAGCTCCTGTCCTTGTTTTGGCTGAAGATATTGAGCTTCTCCATCACCTCTTTCCACCAAATGTAATTGATTTGATTCCTGCATATTCCACCTGGTGACGTCCATGTGTATAGCCACTGTTTATGTTGTTGGAGAAAGGTATTTGCAATGAGTAAGTCGTTGGTCTTACAAAATTCTGTCATGTGATCTCTGGGTCATTTCTATCACCAAGGCCATATTTTCCAACTACTGGTGATTCTTCATTTCCAACTTTTGCATTCCAGTCTCCAATAATCATCAATACATCTTGGTTGCATATTTGGTCAATTTCAGACTGCAGAATTTGGTACAAATCTTCAGTTTCCTTGTCTTTGGCTTTGGTGGTTAGTGCATAAATTTGAATAATAGTAGTATTAAATGGTCTTCCTTGTAGGCCTATGGGTATTATCCGATTATTGACAGCATTGTACTTCAGGATAGATCTTGAAACATTTTTTGTGATAATCAATACCATGTTATCCCTCTTTAATGTTATTCCCAACATAATAGATCATACGGTTGTCTGATTCAAAATGGACAAAACCAGTCCATTTCAGCTCACTAATGCCTACAATATTGATCTTTAAGCATTCCATTTCATATTTGACAACTTCCAATTTTCTTAGATTCATACTTCGAATAGTCCGTGTTCTGATTATTAATGGATGTTTGCAGCTGTTTCTTCCCATTTTGAGTCATGCCACATCAGTAAATGGAGGTTCTGAAAGCTTTACTCCATCCACGTCAATCAGGTCAACTGTACTTTGAGGAGGTTACTCTTCCTTAGTCGTATTTTGAGTGCCTTCTGACCTGAAGGGCTCATCTTCCAGCACTAATATCAGACAATGTTTCAGGGCTATTCATAAGGTTTTACAGTAATAAATCAGACAGTATTTCACTGCTATTTATAAGGTTTTCACTGGCCAATACTTTGAGAAGTGGATGGCCCCATCCTTCTTCTGAGTTTGTCTTAGTCTGAAAGCTCCACTGAAACCTGTCCACCATTGATGACCCTGCTGGCATGTGAAATACTGCTGGCACAACCTTCAGCCTCAGAGCAACACACTGCCACCACATTATGACAAATTGGCAGATGACTGGTGGAAGCAGGCATAGAGATTAGAGCTTACAATACATCATAAAATGGAGGACAATGGCTAGAAGGGCCACACCAAGCAATTTACTGCACTGCACTGTTTCTTGGGAGAAACCAATGGCATAACAATAAAAACCAAAGTACTAATAGAATGAGGCAAAGGCATGATCCCATCCAAATTCATTTCATATTAACACAGGATTCAAGAGAAAGCAAATGGTGTCATTTCCCTTCCATCCTGCAAGTGGGACAGAAACTATGAGGACAAGGTCTGAACTCTCACAAAGGCTTCTCAGTAGGGCTCTCCCATCCAGGCTCAGAAGCTACTTTCTTTAATTATATGGTTGAAGAGGGCTGACATTGACAGTTGACAACTCACATTGATTTGCTCAGAAAACAATTCCTTCTCTTTTGCCTAAAAAAGGCCTTGCCCCTGGCATTTTGTTCTTTAATTCACAGCAATTACTAGGTCTGTTCTGTACCAAGCATAACACCAAGGGCAATGACTCTCTACTCTTAGGGTTCCAACATCATCAAACCACTTGTAATGCCCATTGTATTCTGTGCTATTTCACATCTGCATGATTTTTAAAGTTTGCTTCAATGGTCAGAAACACCCTTTCCAAAGGAATATGGTATTGTACAGATTACCCACATGTTTAATCTGTCTTCCAACTGAGAATCTGAGTAATTAGGTCAAAATAAATAAATAAATATAAGAAGAAGAAATGAAATAAAATAAAATAAACCTCACTGCCATGGAGTTAATTCAACTCATAGCCACACCTCCTTGGATTTGCCAAGCACTATAGCTACAGAAGTAGATAGCTCAATCTTCTTTCCAAGGTTAGCAGTCAAATAGTTATGAGCAACTAAGGAGAAGATAAGGTATTAGATTCAGTGAATGCTAAGAAAAAGAGCAGATTAAACAATTGGGAGAAATAAACAATCCCACCCAGTTGGCAGAGATGGAGATGAGAGGAGTCATTAGAAATACAAAAGAGGGCAAGGAGGAGGGAAGATAGGAAAAGGGGGAAAAAAAAATCACAGAACCCACAGGCATTGGAGACTCAAAACAGCCACACTGGGAGCTTTTCAAGGTGACCTTGGGCTCTGAGTGAGTACAATAATCTTACTGGGAAAGGGATCAAGACCTCCCTTGGCTTGGGCTGCCATAGAGTACAGAAGGCAGGGGAGAGAAACTCCTTCCCAAGTGCATGAAGCCCAGAGTAGGTGCATTGCAGTGGGCTCAGTCCAATTCTTGGATAACCCCTTTCAACACAGAGTGGCCCTAGGTACTGTGATTTTGAAGTTTCTCAATCCAAGCAGAAAGTGGTGGCCCTCTATCCATCAGGGTGTCTGCTGGTTTTGAACCATGGGTGGGTCTTTGATTGACAGCAAGGTGTCATCATCAGCAGATGGGCTCTCAGAAGGACCCAGGCTGCCCTGCCTATGCCTGCATCACTGACTGAATTATCTCACCTCCAAACACAGAACACTCCTTCTACCTTTCTATCCTGGGATTCACTTCTGGACCTTTTTTCTTTTTCTTTTTCTTTCTTCCTTTTATCTCCTGCCTCAACCAATAGAAGGAACACATTAAACCTCCACCAGGCAACCACAGATATTACACTGAACACCTCACCCAACAGACAGGTAACACCAATAGCTCTTGTGCCACACAATCGATGGACAGTAGACAACTTCTTCTCATCCTAACTCCAATCCTCTTCATGACAAACAAAGGTCTGCACCTACATCTCCACCAGTGATGCCACCAGCACAGAGAAAGCTGGAGAGTGACCCAGTAGAACTGAGTTAATAACCAAAGAAGTAAACCTGCTCCACACTTCCAGATACAGTAAAACACAAAATATAGTGAAACAAATCAATGCATGATTAACAATTAAAGACAACAACTTCAAACTGTCTAGGAAACAACA
>NW_006921612.1:4523733-4526392 GCF_000298275.1 Orycteropus afer afer
AAAAAAAAAAAAAACACTGGGAAAATTGTTGAAGACTTGCTAATAGAAAATTTTCCCCATATTATAAAGGAAGAAAAGATATCTGTCCAAGAAGCTTAATGAACCCCACACAGGATAGATCCCAAGAAAAAATCACCAAGACATATCTTAATCAAACTTTCCAAAACTAAAAGCAAAGAAAGAATCTTGGGAGCAGCTCAAGAAAAATGAAATGGGACCCACAATGGCCAACCAATAAGACTAAGCTCGCATTTCTCACCATAAGTTATTCAGGCAAGAAGGCAATGGGACGGCATATATGAAACCTTGAAGGAAAAGAATTGCCAACCAAGAATTCTATATCCAGCCAAACTGTCCCTCAAATATGAGGGTGAAATCAAGACATTCTCAGACAAACAGAAATTAAGGGAATTTGTGAGTACTGGCAGTGTAGTGCCTAAGGCATTTGACTGCTAACCAGAAGGCTGGTGGTTCAAACCCACCAACCACTCCTAGGAAAGAAGGTTGGGCAATCCACTTCCATAGTGATACTGCCTCAGAAACTCAAGGAGGGGTCACCATGTGTTGAATATGACTTAACACCAGTGAGTTTGGTTTGTGGGTTTGGTGAAACCCAGACCAACCCTACAAGAAATGCTAAATGGAGTCCTTCCAATAGAGAACCCACAGAGAGAACAACAAATTAAAATGAAGACACTTGACATCACCACTTAGAAACCAAACCAGAAATAGATGCTCAAAATAAGCTCATAAAATAATGTACACAGAGAAATAAGAGAGTCAATCTGCAGATGACACAAGCAACAAATCAAATAGAGGGAATAAAAGTTTTAATTACAAAACTGCCAAATGGAAAGGAAGAAAGGACAATTCTTTATAGAACAGACTGTTCCAAAGTCAGGAAGATAAGAATTTACTTCAAGGTAATGACAAACAAAATTAATAATCCTCCTAAGCAAACTCAAAAAGAAGAAACATGGGCTTAGTAAGCAAAATAATAATAATAATAATAATAATGAAGAAAGGAGAAAAAACACTTCATAACAAAATGAACTGAGCACAGAAAAAATATTTGAAACAAGGAAATCACCAACAACACAACAAAAACAATAGAATGACAGCAATAAATTCATATCTATCACTAATTACACTCTATATGCATGGAATAAATGTACCAGTCAAGACAAAGAGAGTGGCAGATTGGATAAGAAAAGAAGACCCATTGATATACTGCCTACAAGAGATGCACTTTAGACACAAAGATAAAAACAAATTAAAAATCAAGTGATGGGAAAAAATATATCAAGCTAATGGCAACCAAAAAAGAGCAGGAGTGGCAATATTAATTTCTGATAAAATAGACTTCAAGGTGAAAAACAGCATAAGGGACAAAGAAGAACACTATATGATGCTGAAAGAGTCAATTGACCAAGAAGACATTACCATAATAAATATCTATGCACCTAATGAAAGACCTCTGAAATACATAAAGCAAATATTAACTGAATTGAAAGGAAAAATAGACAACTCTACAATAGTAGTAGGAGACTTTAACACACCACTTTCAAGGAAGGATAGAACAACTAGAAAAAAAAACTCAACAAAGATACAGAAGAACTCAACAACACAATCAATCAACTTGACCTTGTAGACATACACAGAGCACTCTACCCAACAAAAGCATGATAAACATTCTTCTCCAGTGCATGTGGATCATTGTCCAGAATAGACCATATGTTAGGACACAAAACAAGCCTCAATAAATTTAAAAAACACTGAAATACTACAAAGCATCTTCTTGGATCACAATGGTATAAAATTTGAAATCAATAATAGAAAGAGCAAGGGAAAAAATATCCAATATGTGGCAACTGAATAATACACTGCTCAAAAACTACTGGGTAACAGAAGAAATAAAGTGTGAAATTAAAAAAAAAAAAAATGCTAGAAACAAACCAGACTGAAGATACAACTTACCAAAACCTTTGGGACACAGCAAAAGCAGCACTCAGAGGTCAAGTTATAGCAATAAATGTGCACATCAAAAAGTGGAAAGAATCAAAATCAACACTTTAACTCATCAACAATTGGAAAAAGAGCAGCAAAAGAAACATACTGTATCCAAAGGTAAGGAAATAATAAAGATCAGAGCAGAAATAAACAATGCAGGGAAAAAAAAAATAGAGAAAATCAACAAAACAAGAAGCTGGTTCTTCCAAAAGATTAACAAAATTGACAAACCACTGGCAAATTTAACAAAAGAAAAGAAAGAGATGATGCAAATAACATGAATAATAAATGAAAGGAGTGACATCACAACAGAACCAACTGAAATAAAAAAGGTAACAACACAATATTATGAAGAACTCTACTCCAACAGATTTGAGAACCTAGAAGAGATGGGCAAATTTCTAGAAACACAAGACCTACCTAAACTACATCTGTGGCAAGAGGCAGTGGAAAAGCTCAATATCTTCAGCCAAAACCAGGCCAGGAGCTGACTGTGGAATAGACCATCAACTGCTCATAGGCAAATTCAACTTGAAGTTAAAGACAATGAAAACAAGTCCAAGAGAGCCAAAGCATGATCTTGAATATATCTCTCCTGAATTTAGAGATCATCTAAAGAATAGATTTGATGCATTGAACACCAATGACC
>NW_006921612.1:4528103-4538451 GCF_000298275.1 Orycteropus afer afer
ACGGTGGCTGTGATGACGGGCTCAAGTATAGCAGGGATTGTGGGGCTGGCGCGGGATCGGGCAGTGTTTCGTTCTGCTGTGCATGGGGTCGCTATGAGTAGGAAATGACTCGACGGCACTTAACAACAACACAAACAACACCTAAACTATACCAGTTGGAGATAGAATGTTTGAACAGACCCATCACAAAAGAAGAAATTGAGCAAGTCATTAAAAATATATATATATACCCAGGGGGAAAAAAAAGAAAGTCCTGGCCCAGGCGGCTTCACCGGAGAATTAAAAGTCCTGGCCCAGGTGGCTTCACTGGAGAATTTTACCAAATGTTCAGGGAAGAGCTGCCACCTAAACTACTCAAACTATTCCAGGACAGAGAAAAAGATGGAATACTCCCAACTTTGTTCTGTGAAACAAGCATAACACTAACACTAAAAGCAGAGAAATACATCACCAAAAAGGAAAACTACAGACCAATATTTCTCATGAATAGAGACACAAAAATCTTCAACAAAATCCTAGCCAACAGAATCCAACAACATATCAAAAAATAATAATACATTCTGACCAAGTGGGATTCATACCAGGTATGTAATTATGCTTCACTATCAGAAAAACAACAATTGTAATCTACCACATAAACAGAACAAAAGAAAAGAACTATATGATCATAACAGTTGATGCAGAAAAGACATTTGGTAAAACCCAACACCCATTCTGGTTCAAAACTCTCAGCAAAATAGGGATAGAAGAGAAAATCCTCAACATAATAAAGAACATATACACAAAACCAACATCCAACATAATTGTTAATGGAGAAAGACTCAACGCATTCCCCTAGCGAACAACAAGGATGCCCTCTATCACTACTTCTATTCAACATTGTATTACAAGTCCTAGCCAGGGCAGTAAGGCAAGAAAGAGATATAAAAGGCATCCAAATTGGCAAAGAAGAAGTAAAGCTATTTCTATTTGCAGATGGCATGATCCTATATATAGAAAACCCAAGAGACTCACTCAGCAAGAAAATTACTAGAACTAATAGAAAGGTTCAGCAAAGTGGCAGGATGCAAGGTCAACATACAAATATCAGTTGGATTCCTCTACATCAACAAAGAGGTCTCTGAAAAGGAAATAAGGAAAACAATACCACTTACGATAGCTACCCAAAAGATAAAATATTTAGAGATGATATTTAGAGATGCATTCCTTAGATTAATCAACCCTGAGACACCAGAGGGACAGAATTCACACAGAAGGAAACTGGACAGACAGGAATGCATAGTTAAGAAGGGCACAGGGAGGGGGTAGTCACAGGGATGGGGGGGAGTTTTTTATGGTATGGGTGGCAATTGAGGAGTGAAATTAAATGTGCATGAACTGTTGAATGTAAAACAAATTGGCTTTCTAAATTGCACCCAAAGCACAATAAAAAAAAAAAAAAAGAAACACCCTTGCCACAACTTTCACGAGGCTGACTCTGGTGAATGCTACACATATCACCTCCTCCAGAAAGCCTTCACTGACTGTCTAGTGCTGATTAGGTGCCACTTAACTTGACTTCTTCCCTCTAGTTTGCTGTATTTCCTCTTATGAACCTCTATACAAATTTATTTCCTGAACTCAACTGAGAGATTTCAAAGAAAGAAACCGGATCTTATTCATCCTCACATCTCCTGTGCCTGGCACATAGTGGCCCCTGAGACTCAACCCTTGCCCCAGAAGTCAGCTTATGCATGGTCTATCAGGAAACAGTGAAATAGAGAACATGTTACACATCAGGGTATGATCTTGGGGAGGTATGCGAGGTCCTCAGAGAGACCAAACAGGGGAATAACAGGATTGGAGAAAGAAGCCCAATTGGCCCCCTCCCCCACCAACTCCCCAATTTTCTGCTCTTCATGAAAAACTTTGATTACAGATGTGGCAAAGTACAAATTTGAGTTAATTTCCTTGCTGAGATACTGCTCTTATCCTGTTCCACCTCATGTTAACTTCAAATTCAGAGAGGGGACCCTGCAAAACTTTTAAGTTCTAGTAGTATAATAAATGTTTATCATCATCTACCTGGAAATTTAGAGGAAAAGGGGAGTAATTTTCACTAATCCCCTGTGTACATTTAAGTAAAAAATTGGCTGGCCAATGTACATAGACATTCTAGAACATAGTGTTCTTGTCTAATTTGGTCTCACATTCTAGAACACTTACCCCTGTCAAGAATATATTGTTGCTAGGATACAACCAATGAATAAACACCCTGACTTTCTACTGTTGTTTCACAGAATCCCAGAATGTCCAAGCCTCTGTTATTTTGTTAAAACTGCTCTGCTAAGTGTTCCAGTGACCTCCTAATCATTATATCTAATGGGCAATTTCTAATGTCTCCCTTGCTAGAACTATCTCCCACAAACTTGGAAGTTCACTTCCTTGGTCTCCTGGACATCTGTCTCTCCAAGCATTCTATGTATCCTTGTTCCTTCCTCGCCTTAGCCTGCTTCTTAAATATGGCCAACTCCCAAGGCTCCCTCTACTAAGGCAGGGACTAGGAAGGGGCAAGCGAGGCATCTATGAAACAAAATTCAAGATGGCATTCACTCTCAAGGTTGTTTAAGTACAGGGTCGGCACCTGAGATTGGGGGTCTCCTAGGTGCTTGACTTGCCTCACCCTCAGGCCCTTCCCTCAACTCTCCCCACACACTCTCAGGACTGTGCATACACACAGGAACCCTCACCTCCCACCACCTACAGGTACTCCATAAACTTGTGCCTCCAGCCTAGATCTTCTCCCTAACCTCAGGCCCTTGTACCCAACTTTCTTCTTCTGAAGAAGCTACACCCTCTATCCCAGTTAATAGCATCACTATTAACCCTCAGTTTCCCAGCATAGAAAAGTGGAAATCATTCCCCTCCCTCCACATCTACTCAATCACCCAATCAGGCTGATTTTACCTCCTAAAATGTTCTCTAAATCAGCACCTCCTCATTATCCCCACTACGACTGTCTTAGATAAGACCTCATCATCTCTTTCTTGGATTATTACAATAATCACCTATACTGTCTGCCTGTGTCCAATGGGTAACCCTCCTTCCCCAATCATCCAGGACAAAAAACATGACTGGAAGGAATGTAAACTGGAAGCACTGCTATGGAGGGTGATTTAGCAATATTTATTCAAAATTATAAATGTATAATCCTTTGACTCAGCAGTTCCACTGTGGGGAATTCATTCTGTGCACAAATTCTTACATATAAGGATATTAATTGCAGCACTGTTTGTAATAGTAAGAAACTGGAAACACCTTACATGACAGTCAATAGGGAAGAAATTGAATATAATATACTGGATCCATGGAATATTTAAAAAACTAATAAAAACATCAAAACAGCTCTATATGAATAATACAGAATGACTTACAAGAGATATTAAATAAAAGGCAAAATGTAGAAAAGTATGTCTTGTGTGCTACTACTGAGTTAAAAAGGGAGATACAGGCATAATGCTTTTATATCACTAAATAAAACTCTAAGTTGGTAACAGTGATGGCTTTGGAGGAGTGGAATTCATAAATAAGAGAAACTTACTTGTCACTGTAGCCTTCTTTCACATCTGAATTCTCTGTGCTAAGTATATTTTACCTATTCACATGAACATACATTCAAACTGTCTTGCACACAGTAGCCAGCAATCTTTCTTAAATGAACATCTGATCATGTCACTTCCCTAATTAAAGCCCTTCAGGGTACTCTATTACAAAGTGCCTGGGACAGTCACCATTTATGCTTTGTGTGGAGCAATTAACACATATTCATTACTTTTAGCACCTTTTCACTTTCCAAAGTGTCTTGAAGAGGACAATAAATGATATTCTCACTCTATTTGTGACCTTAATGATACAGTCTATCCTCCTCGATGGGAGTACAAGCTCTCCATGTCCTGTCCATCTCTCCAGTCTCATTCTACATGGCCCTTGTTGACTTTTTGTCACTGGAGTTGCTAGCTGCCAATGAATCAGGTTCAACTCATAGCAACTCCATGTACAACAGAAAGAAATGCTGCCTGGTCCTGTACCATATGCATGATCATTAGCATGCTGGAGTCCACTGTTGAGGCCCCTGTGTATTTTGATTGTCTAGGGGACTCATCTTCCAGCACTGCATTGGATAATATTCTGTTATGGCAAAATCATTTAGATTTTCCTGGAATCCAGATTTCTGGTTTCATGAAATTGAGGACCTACTCAGGACATCTGCCCTTAGGTGTTCTTTTGAACTTTGAAGGACTTAGTTCCCTGGAGTCACCTTTGGGTCCAACGATAGCCTAGTAAGCAGCTTAGTGGAGAAGATTTTGCCTTAGGCATTGTGTTCTTTTGGTCTGACTGTGGGCTATTATTACCCAAAAAGTATTAGGGTCTGGCCCTGGACTGGTGCAGCCAAGAGTCCACACCAGAGTTCAAGGAGATGGAGAGAGTTAATTAGGAGGTGCATCAATGAGAAACAGATGGGGTCTCAGTGACTCCAAAAAATGCCTGGTCAGTCACTCCCCATTTACCATGTCCTCAAAAGCAATCCGGAGTTCTTATAATAAAGAAAAAAAAAGACGCATGTATGCAGGATTAGTTAACAATTTTCCAAAAGTTAGATAGGATAATGAGTAATTAAGAAAGGAATGTTTCCTGCGAGTCCCTGGCAGACAGGTAATCTTTTAAGGCTCCATCAGTTTTGTCAAAGCCTAGGTGGCCAGTCCCAAAATCCGGCCCAGGAATTTTTAGATGGCTCTGTCTTAGATGATGCAGCAGGAACTGATAATTATATCTTAGAGAGAGAACAAGTTAATTATAACACAAAGTTGAAGCCATGTTTTAAATAAATGGCATCTTAACTAAAAATACAGAGATTTATTTTAACAATGCGGAGTCATGTCTAAGGAGCTCTGGTGGTACAGTGGGTAAAACTTTGTCTGCCAACCAGAAGGTTGGTGGTTCAAACCCACCAGCTGCTCCATGGGAGGAAGACAAGGCAATCTACTTTGGTAAAGATTTACAGTCTTGGGAACCCCATGGGGTTGCTATGAGTCAGAATTTATTCGATGGCAGTGGATTTGGGTTTTTGGTTTCTGGAGTCAGACCTAACAAAGCAAAAATCTTTATCTTCAAACTGTGTTTTAGGATGTATGTCATGTCCTCGGTGATTTTGTTTCTGTATCTGACCCTGAAACTTTCCTCATGCTTTGATGTTATCTTCTGAGAAATTAAAATAGTAATGACCTACGTAACCCACCTTCACTGTCCTCTCTTTAGAGTATCTTCTCGACTTGTTCTGCTGATGCTGCCTGATTTGAACCGTATCTACTCAGAATAAATATATTCCCTTACACTGTTTGTTGTATCGCTAAGCAATGTAGGTTTTTGACAGTTGTGATCCATAGGATTTTCAATGGTTAATTTTCAGAAGTAGATCACCAATTCTTTCTTCCTAATCTGTCTTAGTCTAGAAGCTCTCCTGAATCCTGTCCACCATGGGTGACTCTCCTAGTATTTGAAATAACAATGACATAGTTTCCAGCATCATAGCAACATATAAGCCACTAAAGTAAGACAAACTAGAAGATGAGTGGTGGGCCCGGCTCTTTAAACTCTAAGTATTTTAAACCACTTAAAGTTCCCCTGAACACAAGCTATTTTTAGCCCCCAGGCCTTTGCTCATACTGTACTCTGCGCTGGGAATTCCTAGCATACCACTCAGCCATGGGTTCCCACTCAGCCCAGAGCATCCGGTAAGATCTAGCTTATGATCACCTACCTCCCACCCCCACCCGTGTTCCTCTGAAGCCCTGTGCTGAGCTCTATGCTTCTGATACGCTTTTGTTGTTGTTGTTGTTGTTACGTGCTGTTGAGTCAGACCTGACTCATAGCAACCCCTCCTTGGGTTGCCAAGGCAGTATCACTATGGAAGTAGATTGCCCAAGCTTCCTTCCGAGCAGTGGCTGGTGGGTTTGAACCGCCAGCCTTCTGGTGAGCAGTCAAGTACCTTAGGCACTACACCACCAGAGTTCCCCTGATAAGCTTAGCACACTGGAACTCAAAGAACCATTTATGTATCTGCTGTCTCTACTCTTCTGTGGGCTCCTTAAGAGCCAGAACTATCTCCTGTTTTAGAAGGAAGAAAACAATGATGTAATAAATTAAAGCCCAGCTCCAATATCAAGAACATTTGACTTTGCATCCTGGATCTGCTACTTATAGGCTATGAAAATTTGGGCCAGTTACTTAAACTCTCTGAGCTTTCCTTTCTTCATCTGCTTTTCTGTTTAACTGTCTATATTTTTGACATCTACCAATGGGGATGCATGTAAGACTGGTTGGTTTATTTTACCTGGTATGTAAGTAGTAAATATATTAACTGATTGGGTTTTTCTCTCTGTTTTGACTCTTAGAAATCTCTGCCTTGATTTTTTTTTTAAACATACAATGAACCATTTTATTTATTTATTTATTGTGTTCTATGACTTCTTTTTTTATTTTATTTTAAGAGCTTGTTTTATTGTTTCACCTCCTACTTTGGCGAGTAGTGACTGGTATCTTAAAAACGTGCAAGCAGCCATCTAGATGCAACAATGGGTCTCTCCTCGTCCAGAGCAAAGAATGAAGAAAACCAAAGATTCATGGAAACAATTAGTTCTAGCAACTGGTACACCATGCGATCTGCAGCCTATACAACTATGAGACCAGAAGAACTAGATGGTGCCCAGCTACCAATGTCCACCACTCAGAGGGGGATCTATGTAAGAGTTCCTGGATAGAGAGGGAGAACAATGTGGAACAAAACTCAAAATCATTTGGAAAAAAAAAAGGGGGGGGGGACCAGGTTTGCTGGCCCCATAGAGCATGGTGGAACCACTGAGACTATGGCCCCTAAATGCCCTTCAGGCCTGGAACTGAACCATCACCTGTGGTTTCCAGCCAAGCAAAAGACAGGTATAGGAGCTGAATATTTACCTGAGGTAAATAAACTCCTTGGAGAGAACAATCATGGGAGAAAGAAGGGCTGTTTATGCACAGGGAGACAGCTCAGGGGGCAGGCTTGCATGGAGGGATAGACACAGGGAGGGACTGTCAGGAGGAATTGGGAGGGGAGTTGTTGGATTGTGGTAAATTGTGGTCAATGTCATGAGACAAAGTGTATGTGAACTGCTGTATGGAAAGTGAATTTGCTCTGTAAATTTTCACCCAAATCACAATTAAAAGAGAGAGAGAGAGAGAGAGAGAGAGAGAGAGAGCTTGTTTTACATGCAACATTACATGTACATTTAGTTTCACTCCCCATTTACCATGTCCAATCCTAACCCAGTCTCCTCCCCTCCCTACCCAGTAAACCTCCCCCTGTGCACCTCATATTTATGCACTCCTGTTTGTCCTGCATTTCCTCAATTTGAATGTTGGTCCTCTGATGCCCCATGGTCTATTGCTGTAAGGGATGTATTACCATGGAGTATGTGGGTGCATCATCCTGGGTTGAGTAGTCTGCATGTACATCTTGTTAACTATTGGGCTGAGAGCCAGCTCCTGGGGGGTGAGTTTTATTCCAGGTGCAGAATGTATTCCAGGGCCATAGTATTGGGGGTCTCATCAGATTTCATCTGAGCAGTAATTCTGGTCATTATTGAGTTTCACCTTTTCCCTTCCACTCTATCCAGGATCTCCAGATTTGATCCTTTTCTGAGTGGTTGGCATTGGTAGCTGGGCACCATCTAGTTCTTCTGGTCTCGAGGGCCATCGTGTCCTATGGCTGATTGCTTCCAAATGCCCTTGTTTTTTGTTTTTGTTTTTTTTGCATTCTTCTTTACTTCTGATGCTAGGAGACCATTAGCTGCATCTTAGATGGCTGCTTGAAAGCTTTTAAGACCCCAGTCGCTACTCATTAATGTAGGATGTGGAACAAGGCTTGTTGTGCCAATTGAGTCTGGTGTCCCCCAGTACTATGGTCCTGAGACGGTAGATCTATTGGATCTCTCTCCCATAGTGTCTGGGTGTCTGTGAGATATTACTCTGTGTCGGTTTCTATTGTTTCTGTAAAGATTGCAGGTCTTCTGTATCACTGGTATCTGTGCAAGATTAGCCTCAGCTGAATCTATCCTTGGTCTAGAGCATACTCCTGTTCAACTGAACCCCATCTGATCCTCTCAGGTGTTTATGTGTTTATCTGTAGCCTGGTGTTTGGTGTTAATGGTAGTGCAGTATTGTGGACACATTGGTTGGTATTAGCATCTGTCATCTATCTCTTATATGCACAATTTGGTGTCCTCCTATTTCCCAATATTATCATGGTGATCACAGATCCTTTCCGTATATCCCTCCCCTTACCCACATCAGTGTGTGGGCCCCAACTAGCCCAAAATTAATCCCTCCTTTTCCCTCCCAATCCCGGTAACCTACAAAGTGAGTTCCCTTTCCCAAGCAAACCTTTCTTTGTCTTTTTAGAGTAATGGGCTCATACAATATCTGTCTTTCTGTGATTGACTTATTTCACTCAGCATAATGTCCTCCAGGTTCATCCATGTTGTGAGATGATTCGCATATCCTTCATTGTTTTTTAATGTAGCATAGTATTCCATTGTGCACATGTACCATAATTTGGTTATACACTCATCCGTTGAGGGGCACTGAGGTTTCCATCTCTTTGCTATAGTGAATTGTGCTGCAATGAACATAGGTGTGTTTGTGCACTATGTCTGTTTGTGCGCTATCTCTCACCTCTTTAGGATATATTCCTAGTAATGGAATTGCTGGGTCAAATGGTACTTCTATTTTCAGTTTTTTAAGGAAACGCCATACCATTTGTCACAATGGTTGCACCATTTTACAATCCCACCAGCAATGCACAAGAGTTCCAAGCTCTCCACAACCTCACCAGCATTTGTTATTTTCTGTCATGTTGAACTTTGCTATTATTGCTTGGGTGAGATGATATCTCATCGTTGTTTTGATTTGCATCTCTCTAATGATTAATGCTCACAAGCAATTTCTCATGTGTTTGTTGGCTGCCTATATATCTTCTTTGGTGAAGTGTCTGTTCAAGTCTTTTGCCCATTTGTGAATTGGATTATCTGTCTTCTTGGTGTTGGGGTGCTGAAGTTTTCTATAGATTTTGGAGATAACTCCTTTATCAGATATATCATAAGCAAATATTTTCCCAAAATCTGTAGGTTCTCTTTTTATCCTTTTGATGAAGTCTTTCGATGTGCACAAGAATTTAATTTTAAAAGGTCCCAGTCATCTAGCTTCTTTTCTACCTCCTGCACATTCTGGATTATGCTTCATAGTCTATTTACACCATAAATTAGGGCTCCTAGATTTGCCCTTATTTTATCTTTGATGAATTTTATAGTTTTGGGTTTTACATTTAAGTCTTTGATCTAGCTTGAGTTTGTTTTTGTGTTTAGGGTAAGCTATGGTTCTTGATTCATTTTTCTGCAGGTGGATATCCAGTTTTGCCAGCACCATTTGTTAAAGAGGCTGTCTCTTTCCTGTTTAATGGGCTTTGGACCTTTGTCAAAGATCAGGTGTCCATAGATGGATGAGTCTATATCTGAACTTTCTATTCCATTCCCTGGTCTATCTGTCTATCATTGTACCAATACCATGCTGTTTTGACTACTGTGGCTGTGTAGTAGTTCTTAAGATGTGGGTGTGTGAGACCTCCCACTTTGTTTTTCTTCTTCAGAAGTGCTCTGCTTATCTGAGATCTCTTTCCTTTCCATATGAAATTAGTAATTGGTTTTTCCATGTCAGCTCTGGTTACCTAGTGCCGCTCGGACAGGAATCTACCAAAATGGGATGGCTTAAACAAACAGGACTTTATTCTCTTACAGTTTGGGAGGCTAGAGCTCCAAGTTCAAAGTGCCAGGCTCTAGGGTCTGGGTGAAAGCCCCTCAACCTTGGACTTCAGCTCTGCCTCTTGCTCCTGGCCCACTGAAGCTAGAGGCATCTCTTCACTCAGGCAGCTACTAGCTGCTGAGGCTAACAAGCCCAAGGTCAACAAATAAAAAGGCACAGTCCTGACGTTACCAAACCACATGGCAGGCCATTAATTCAAGTCCAGTAAAGGTCCCAAGGTTGACAGAGCACGGCAGGCTGCTGAACAATGACATAGCTCCATGCAGGGTCCAAGCATGCCACAAGCTAGAGATCATTCCCCAAGGATTCTGCTTATATACAGGAAGCAGACCACATTCTCTAAGGCAGCTACTCAGCTGCTCCCAGTAGATTCCACCATGGAGTTGATTACCAGTCTCATCATGGGGAATACTACATCCAGTTGCCTAGCTACTCAACCAGGCCCAGCCAAGTTGAC
>NW_006921612.1:4538796-4551629 GCF_000298275.1 Orycteropus afer afer
CCGATCCTCTTCCTCTTGGGCATGGCTGCCCCACACCCTCACTCTTGGGCAGCAGCTATGGCTCCATCCCACTGGCTTACATGAACGAGTAGCCCCGCACTCCAGAACCAAGTTGGTGAAGGCCTGGATCTTTGAAACCTAGGGGCTGTAGTGATTCCACCCCAAAGGCCATGGCCTACCCTTTCAGTCCAGGCAGCTCTGCTCCCATTTCCTAGGTCTCCACTTCTGCCGATTAATGCTGAAAGCAACCCATTCCGCAGGAAATCTTCCTGCCCCAAAAGTACTCAGCTCTTTTGCTCCATGGGCCAGCCAACCTGCTACTCCATTTCATGCTAGTCTCTTCACCAATTAATGCCCAAAGGCAACTCACTCACCAGGAAGCCACCTACCCAACTGTTGGAGACCAAGAAAAAGACCACCAAAAACAGGACATGATTGCAAGGTACATGTTCTAACAACAGCTAAGAGAAGGCAAGGCCTCTCTTGTGGTTGAATGCTTGCTTGGCTCCAGCTTTGTGTTCCTGGGGTGGAACATTACCCCAGCAAAATGTTTGCTAACTTGTTTCCCTGGATAATGTTTTGCCCTAAGAATAGTATACCTTAGAAACCATTCTTTACAATCATGTACCTTAACAATTATATTATGTTTTAGAATGATTCATATTGGTGATTATTTGCTATTTCTGTAAGCGATATTAACCTAATTAATTATCCAATACATTTGGGAAAATGCCTTTGGGTACAGGAAAAAGTAAAACTTTAACTTTTAATTAATAACTGATTGTTATAAGGAAATATTTTATTTTATTGTAGAAGAATATTTGATTGAATACTTGATTGTTTTAAGGAAATATCAAGAATAATGATGTAATTGTGTGTTTATGTACAAATAAAGCAGGACAGATACATCAGGGGTCGTTCTCGCAGAATATGCAGGGAGTCCTCCAGGCCCCCATTCCTTTTAAAAAAAACTTTTAATCCTTTCATGTCACTTTGTTTCGTGACCTGTGCGGTTTTCCAGACACAGCACCCAATGGCACCGGCTTTCTCCTCTGTGGGCTGGTAAGCCTGTTGCTGTTTAATACTGGTCTCTGCTACTGCCATCTCTCATGCTGGTCTCTCTATCGGTATCTCTCTGCCAGTCTCTTGGCTCTGCTCCTGCTGTCTCTCATGCCGTATGCCAGGGTCTCTCTGCCAGGGTCTCAGGTCAAGGATGCACTCCACTTCTGTTTCCACATTTTTGCTGTCGGTCAGAGCAGCACCCCACTCTCTTGGTACCAAATTATGCTCTGGTTACCTAGTGCCACTCTGACAGGAATCTACCACAAATGGGATGGCTTAAACAAACAGGACTTTATTATCTTACAGTTTGGGAGGATAGAGCTCCAAGTTCAAAGTCCCAGGCTCTAGAGGCTGTGTGAAAGCCCCTCGACCTTGGGCTTCAGCTCTGCCTCTTGCTCCCAGCCCACTGAAGCTAGAAGCATCTCTTCACTCAAGCAACTACTAGCTGCTGAGGCTAACAAGCCCAAGGTTGACAAATAAAATGGCACTGTCCTGATGTTACCAAACCACATGGCAAGCCATTAATTCAAGTCCATTTTAAGTCCCGAGTTCAGCACAGCGTGGCAGGCTGCTGAACAATGACAAGGCTCCACGTAGGGTTCAAGCGTGCCACAAGCTAGTGACCACTCCCCAAGCCTTCTGCTTATATACAGGAAGGAGACTACATTCCCCAAGGCAGCTACTCAGCTGCTCCCAGTAGATTCCACCATGGAGTTGATTACCAGTCTCATCATGGGGAATACTACATCCAGCTGTCCAAACCACTCAACCAGGCCCAACCAAGTTGACACACAAACTGAACTACCACAATGTCCTTAAAAATTTTTTGTTGGAATCTGGATTGAGATTGCGTTAAATGTGTAGATTGCTTGAGGTAGTATTAACATTTTCACAATATTCAGTCTACATATCCATGAACAAGGTAGGTTCTTCCATTTATATAGTGCCCTTGTTGTTTCTTGTAGCAGTGTTTTATAGTTTTCTTTGTATAGGTCTTTTGTGTCTCTGGTGAGGTTTATTCCTAGATATTTTATCTTTTTAGTAGCTATAGTAAATGGTATTGTTTCCCTTATTTCTTTATCAGAGGACTCTTTGTTGGTGTAGAGGAATCCAACTGATTTTTGTATGTTGACCTTGTATCCTGCCACTTTGTTGAACATCTCTATTAGTTCTAGTAGGGTTTTTTTTATTGAGTCCCTTGGGTTTTCTATGTACAGGATCATATCATCTGCAAATAGTTTTAGTTCCTCTTTGCTAATTTATTTGTCTTTTATTTCTCTTTCTTCCTTATTGCCCTGGCCGTGACTTCCAATACAATGTTAAATGGAAGTGGTGATAGAGTGCATCTCTGTCTGGATCCCATTTCTTAAGGGGAATGCCTTGAGTCTTTCTCCATTAAAAATGACGTTGGCTGTTAGCTTTGCATATATACCCTTTATTATGTTGAGGAATTTCCCCTCTATCCCTATTTTGCTGAGAGTTCTGAACAAGAATGGATGTTGGATTTTATCAAATACCTTTTCTGCATCGATTGATATAATCATATGGTTCTTTTCTTTTGTTTATGTGGTGGATCACATTGATTGTTTTCCTGATGTTGAACCACCCTTTTAAACCTGGTATGAATCCCACTTGGCCCAGGTGTATTAATTTTTTGATATGTTGTTGGATTCTGTTGGCTAGGATTTTGTTAAAGATTTTTGCATCTATGTTCATGAGGGCTATTTGTCTGTAGTTTTCCTTTCTAGCGGTGTCTTTCCCTGGTTTTGGTGTTAGTGTTATGCTTGCTTCATAAAATGAGTTTGGAGTTTTCCATCTTTTTCTGTGTTCTGGAATAGCTTGAGTAGTATAGATGTCAACTCTTCTCTGAATATTTGATAAAATTCTCCAGTGAAGCCCTCAGGGCCAGGACTTTTCTTTGTGGGAAGTTTTTTTATGACCTGTTCAATTTTTTCTTTGGTTATAGGTTTGCTCAAGTATTCCATCTCTGAGTGGAATAGTTTAGGTAGGTCTTGTGATTCTAGAAACTTGTCTATCTCTTCTAGGTTCTCAAATCTGCTGGAGTACTCTTTTTCATAATATTCTGTCAGTATCTATTTTATTTCAGTTGCTTCTGTTGTGATGACACCCTTTTAATTTACAATTCATGTGATTTTAATCTTCTCTTTCTTTTCTTTTGTTAGATCTGCCAATGGTTTATCGATTTTATTAATCTTTTCGAAGAACCAGTTTTTGTTTTGTTGATTTTCTCTATGGTTTTTTGTTTTCTGTTTCATTTATTTCTGCTCTGATCTTTATTATTTTCTTGCTTCTAGATGCTGTAGGATTCTTTTCTTGTTCTATTTCTAGTTGTTGGAGTTGATGAGTTAGAGTGTTGATTTTCTTTCTTTCCTCTTTTTTGATGTATGCATTTATTGTTATAAACTGTCTTCTGAGTACTGCTTTTGCTGTGTCCCATAAGTTTTGGTATGATGTATCTTCATTCTCATTTGTTTCTAGGAATTTTTTTATTTCAGTTTTTATTTGTTCTATTACGCAGTAATTTTTGAGCAGTGAATTGTTCAGCTTCCATATGTTTGATGTTTTTTCCTTGCTCTTCCTATTATTAATCTCTAATTTGATAGCATTGTGGTCCAAGAAGATGCTTTTCTTATCCAGTCTGCCACTCTCTTTCTCTTGGTAGGTACATTTAGTCCATTCACATTGAGTGTAATTAGTGATAGGTATGAATCGATTGTGGTCATTCTATTGTGTTTTTTTTGTTGTTGTGTTGTTGGTGTTTCCTTGGTCCACATACTTTTCTGTGCTGAGTTCGGTTTGTTGCCTAATACTTCCTCCCATTTCTTCTTTATTGTTAGTTTTGTGCTTATTAAACCCATATGTTTTCCTTCCTCTGGATTTGCTTAGGGGGATTGTTAATTTTTTCTGTGATTACCTTGGAGTACATTCTTGTCTCTACATTTTTAGAACAGTGAGTTCTGTGAACACATTGTCTTGTTTTCCTCTCCATTTGGAAGTTTGTGCCTAGAAGTTTTATTCCCTCTAATAGGTTAGTTGCTGTTGTTGTGTGCTGATTGACTTCCTTGGTTTTTAGAGTACAATGTTTTATGGTCTTATTTTGAGTTTCTATTTCTGATTTGGTTTTAGTGTTGATGCCACATGTCCTGATTTTGTTGATCTCTGTTGTGGGTTCTCTATTGGAAGGACTTCCTTAAGCATTTCTTGTAGGGTTGGTCTGGTTTTCACAAAATCCCATAATTTCTGTTTGTCTGAGAATGCCTTGATTTCACCCTCATATTTGATGAATAATTTGGCTGGATATAGGATTCTTGGTTGGAAATTCTTTTCCTTCAGTGTTTTATATATGCCGTCCCATTGACCTCTTGCCTGCGTAGTTTCTGCTGAGTAATTGGAGTTCAGCCTAACTGTTTGATTATTATAAGTAATATTTCTTTTGCCCCTGGCAGCTCTCAAAATTTTTTCTTTGTCTTTGGTTTTGGAGAGTTTGATTATAATATGCCTCAGTGTTTTTCTCTTGGGATCTATCTTGTGTGGGGTTCTATGAGCTTCTCGGACAAATATCTTTTCTTCCTTCATGATATGGGGGAAGTTTTCTGTTAGCAGGTCTTCCACAATTTTCTCAGTGGTTTTTTTTTTTTTTTTTTTTTGGTTGGTTTTTGCCTCTTCTTGTTCTGGAATTCCAATGAGGCATATGTTGTTTCTTTTCATGTCATCCCATATAATTCTTAGTTTCTCTTCATTTCCCTTAAATCTTTTCCATTTTTTTTTTTTTTTTTTCATACAGACTGGTGTCCAGGGTTTTGTCTTCTAGTTGGGATATGTGTTCTTCAGCCAGTTCTAACCTACTCTTTTATGCTTCTTCTGTATTGGGTAATTCTGTAATTTTGGTATTCATCTTCTGTATTTCTAAATGCTGTTTTTTTAATGAGTTCTGATTGTGCATTAATCTTGCTATTTTGTTCTTAAATGATTTTCCTGAGTTCCTCCAGGGAACTGTCTGTGTTCTCCTTGCTTCTGTTTGGGGTTTCCATAAGCTCTTGTAAAGCTCTATAAACATATCTTCTAAATTCCTTCTCAGATGATTCTATTGTCTTCTCTTCCTCCATGTTTAATGAGACCTTTGCTTGTGGTTTTGCTTCTAATGCTTTTTTTTTTGTTGTTGTTGTTGTTTTTTTTTTAGGTTGCCTGTTATTTCTTAGACATTTTGAGGTTGTCTTTAATTGTTGGTTATGTATTGATTTGTTTTGTCTTGGTTTTATGATTTAATATTTTGAAAAGCTGAAGCTGATGTATTTTATTTTTTCAGTTATTAATTTAAATATGCTGGGTTGCTCTGCACTTTTCTTTGTGATGGTGAAATCACTGTGTGGAATGTGGATATGGGTTTCGGTTTGTTGTAAAGAGGGTTTAGAATTCGAACCTGAGGCATTATGGTGGCTGAATGTGGTTTCTTCTATTGGATAAGTGAGGTTTTTGGTGGAGAAGGTGATAGCGAAAGAGAGGAAGAAGGAAAACTCCCTGTTGCTAGGGGCAGTTTCTAGGACTTTGAGCGGGCTGCTAATGATGATGTTGTACTGTTATTCACAGGCCCGCAGCTCAATTTCAGCAAAGATTCCAGTTGTTAGAGAGTCACCACTTTCCACCAGACTCAGACACACACAAACACCCTGCTCATGAGGCCCCTCAGTGCCAAAAATCCAACCCAAGACAACTGTCTGGCTCCATGATCCACTGTGGGAATTCCTCTCTGGATCTGCCCACTCATGGCACTAAAGATCTGCTCAGTTTCAGAGACACTGGACTCAGGCCAGCGCCTGCTTGTACCCTGTGGTCCCAATATTACTGACCAAGTCAAGTGTGGGCCCCTCACTGCCACCAAGCTGACCTAAGCCTGATCAGTGATCTGCTGCAGGGGCACCTCCCCAGGCTCACCCTCTTGCAGCACTAATGGACTCTCTGCTTGGGTTTCAGCGGTGCTGGACATGCATGTTTTCACCTAGCTGACCCAAGTTACTGATAAAATCAGGTGCTGAAGGTAGATCCTTGGGGTGATCACTGGTATGCTGGTGTGATGGGTTTTCTTCCTTAACCCAGGGAGGTCTCAGATGGCCTTTCTTTGCTGCCTGTCAGTGCTCTACAGGATAGATCTTCTGATCTTGTTATTTTTTTCCCCTGTCCCTTTCTCCTTTCTAATTCTACTCCCCTGAGTTTGGTGCACTCTGACTCAGTGAGCTGTTCAGAGCACCAGAATCCCTAATTCAAACTGCTTTACCTAGTTTTTCAAGCACTAAGATGCTAGATGGAATTAGCGTGGTGATTACTGATGAGACTCCATTTTGAACCAGTCCTGCCTTGATTTTTAGCTAAATATATGCACATTAGCTTTTTCTCAAGTAGCCTAGGTGGTGCAACAGTTAAGCTCTTGGCTACTAAACTAAGTGTTGGCAGTTTTTGAACTCACCCAGAAGCTCCATGGAAGAAAGATCTAGTGATCTGCTTCCATAAAGATTACAGCCAAGAAAACCCTATGGAGCAGGTCTATTCTGTCACATGGGGTCAGAATCAACCCACAGCACCTAGCAAGAACCTTTCTCTCAGGCATTATCTTTCTACTTTATCTGTATTTTTCTTTACTCTGATTTTTTTTTTTTACCAACTATTCATCTCATTTGTGTTTTGTCAAACCCATTTTGGAATGAGTCAGGGAGGATACAAAAGAAAGCAAGCCACAAACACCCATCAGGCCAGGCCTTCAAGGGGTGAAGGATCAAAAGAAAGGAGCCTGTTATGATCTGAGCATGCATCAAAGACAGATTCCAGAAACTGTGAGAACTGAATCATCCCACAGTGCTGCTTAGTGGTTATTTAACGTCCTTCAACCTCAGTTTCCTCCTCTGTAAAATGGAGACAACAGTAGTGCCTACTTCACAGAGTTATTGTAAATATTACACATCTCATAAAAGACCTTATCACAGTGCCTGATACATAATAGGCTCAATAAATGTTAGCACACACATGGAATGATTAATATAGAATCTGGAAGGATTCTTACAGCTTAGAGATATCCAATCCCCACTCAACCCAGTGTGACTGTCCAAGAGGTCACACAACTAGTAACCTGAGATATAGGATCTGGTCTAGAACACTTGCAGGCATTCTCATAAAATTCTGAATCCCTACCCTGGCAATGGGACATCTGATCCAAGCTGACACTTTGCCAGTTCCTGTCCATATTAAGCAAGCTTGTCTCCATATCTGCCAGACACTTTCCTATCAAGAAGCCAAAGGAGGAGGCATTCTGCGGGAAGAGGCACTCAGGAATGTTCCCATCCCACTTCCCTCCAAAGGAGAAAGCCTTCTATTTTTAAGAGGCATAAACATTTTTAAGTGGTATTGAAGAGAGTCAACTGAAAGCCAGATTGTTCTCTCCTAGAGCTGAGAGCTATTCACGAGCCCTTTACATGCTCTGCATGCACAGAGTCAGGTGCTCTCTGAGAGTAGTTCAAAGGCAAGGTTCTACTGCTGGAGCTAGGAAGGTCATTTGAGGTCCTAGGGCTTATACCTAGGCAAGTTTATACCCTATACCTGGGCATATAGAAAGAAATGTCATCCATATTCAGGATCCACAGAGGGTCAGCAGAGGGCCAAATGTTCAAGGAAGGACAAATTGAAGGCCAGCGCTAAACTCCAGGGAGCAGGCTTTACCAGGGAGTCCAATTCTCCACAAGGGGATAGCAGGGAGCAGATGAAATAATTCAGGTTTGGAGGTAGATGGACATCACTTATCATTAGCATGACTTCAAACAAGTTATTTAATGTCTCTGAGTTTCATTTACTCATTGTGCAACAGGGGTGATAATAATTATGTGGATTAAGAAGATGGATGATAACAGGGCAGACATGGCTTATGTGGTCAAGCTAGTGCATGGTTTCACCCCATAACACTTTTTTTTCAATGAAACGCAATGTCACAAAACTATGAACTACTGTGGAGGAGGCACAAAATCTCATCCTTCTATACAATGCCACTACTTTACTACCATGTGTGCCAGTTATCAGTTTATTGTCTCATAGCTCCAAATCTGTAATTCTTTTCTCTACTTTGGAATACTGGAACTGGACCCCATGAACACTTCCCCTTTGCCAGCTGGCACAATATTTGGCTTTGTCAATAGAAAGCACTAGAGGGACACTGTGAGATCATAGCAAAGTAAGGGATGTCTCTCCCTCCTTCTAGTTTACTGTTTTCTTCCTGTGGCTCAGCTGCCAATGATATCAGTGTATAGGAGTTCTGTGATATTCATTTTCTGAAAAACATCTCCACCACTCAATGAGCCATTTTCTGTGATCTAGCTAAAGCCTTCTGGCATCTTCTAATGAGTTGTTTGGCCATCCAGTAGGCTGATCCTGTAGACCAGCTCTGGCTAACATTCTGGCAAATTTCCTTACCACCATCAGGCTGTGTGTTCCTGCATCAGCCATGCTGCCATACATTGAATTGTGTCTCCCCAAAATATGTTTTGGAATCCTAATCCCTATACTTGTGAATATAATCCCATTTGGCAATCAAGTTTTTGTTGCTATTTTAATAAGACCATATTATTATGTGTAATAGAGTGTATCTTAAACCAACTCACTTTTGAGATATAAAAAGAGTAGATAAAGCACAGAGAAGCAAACAAGCACAAATGGGAGAAAGATAGATGCCATGTGGAAATCTCCAAGGAATGCCCAAAAGAATTCTGGAGAAGCTGAGACAAGGATATCCTTCCAGAACAAACAGAGAAAGACTTCTGGTAGAGCAAGTTCCTTGAATTCAGAATTCTAGTCTCCTAAACTGTGAGGAAATAAATCTCTCTTCATTAAAGCCACCCACTTGTGTTATTTTTGCTACAGCATGTTTTGGTTCTCTAGTGCTGCTATAACAGACATACCACAAATGGATGGCTTTAACAAATAAGGATTTATTCTCTTACAGTTTAGAAGGCTAGAAGTCTAGGGGCTGGGTGCAGGCCCCTCAAACTTGGGCTTTAGCTCTGCCTCTAGCTCCTGGCCCACTGGAGCAAGCTAGAGGTGTCTCTTAACTCAGACAGCTCCTGGCTGCCGAGGCTGACAAACCCAAGGTCAACAAGTAATATGGCAGAGTCCCAAGATTATTAAGAAACACAGAAACAGGCCTAAGATCAGAAGGCAACATGGCAGACCACTGAGATGAAGACTCGGATGTAAGAACCAGATATGCCAAAAAAGCTCAAGACTTTTCTCATAGTGTCCTCTTATATACTGGAAGCAGTCCACATCCCTAAGGCAACTACTCACCTGCTCACAGTAGATTGCACCAGGGAGCTGATTACCAGTTTCATCATCATGGGGAATAACTACTTCCAGCTGCTCCAAACAAGGCCCATACTATACTGTATAGACAGATCTGATGCTGTCCAAAGTCACTTCCTGCCAGGACATTTCTTGATCTAGTGTGATTCTCAGTATGGACAAGGCTGGTCCTGCCAAGGGGAACTTCCAATTCAGGCCTCTCTAGAAGCAGAGCAAGAAATTGAAAGGTTCTACGATAACAACTCTTATCTCTGATAACAACTGTTGCCTGTTAACAACTTAACTACCACACAGCAGTACTAAGTAACTAAGACACACACCCTCTCCAAAAGGTCTGAATCTCATTGGGGGTGGGGGGGACTTCTTCCAACTTCTTAGTTCTTTCCCTGTTCACTCCCTCTTAGCCCTAGAGATAGTAGCTTTTTCCTGCATTTTCTAACCATAAGGGTGGCGGTTCAAATCCACCAGCCACTCCTCAGAAGGTAGACTGAGCAATCTACTTCCATAGAGATACTGCCTCACAAAGCCAAGGAGGGGTGACTATGAGTTGGAAATGACTTGACGGCAGTGGGTTTGGTTTTTTTTTATTATTATTATTTATTATTATTATTTTTATATTACGTTTTCTCTGTTGATATTGCTGGTGTGGCTTCCATTTCCTGACTGGATCTTGATTGATATGCCACCCTAATTCAGGTCACCATAGCTCTCTCCTCTGTACCACTTCTACAACCTCCTAACCCATCTCACTGCCTATCTTCAGTCCCCTATCACACCACAGCAAATAAGACTATGTCACTGTCCTGCTTAAAACCCTCCAGAGATCTCCAAACCAGGATAATATCCATATTCTGCTCCATGGTCTACTACCTTCAACTCAAAAATGGCATGTTTTTTTGCCATGTCCCTTTGGTGTGCCACATTCATTCCCACCCTAGGGCCTTTGCTAGTGCTGTTCCTTCTAATTAGACTATAACTTCTGAGATGTTTGCATGCTGCTTGAAGATATATTGGCTGAAAACTTCCCAGATGTCATGAAACCTGAGAAGTTACCATCCAAGAAGCTCAGTGAACCCTATACAAGATGGACCCAAAACAATAATAATAATAATTCAATAAGACATGTCATAATCAAACTTTCCAAAACCAAAGACAGAGAAAGAATTCTGAAAGCAGCTCATGAAAAACAAAATATCATTTACAAAGGAGCACCGATAAGACTAAGCATGATTTTCATCAGAAACCATGCAAGCAAGAAAGGAATGAGATTATATACATAAAATCTTGAAGGAAAAGAATTGCCAAATAACAATGATATATCCAGCAAAATTCTTTCAAAAACAATTGTGAAACTAAGACATTCCCAGATACACAGAACTATAATTTGTAAAAAGCAAACCAGCCTTAAAAGAAATATTAAAGGTAGCCCTTCAGATAGAGAACCAATGACATCAGACAACAACCTGAGATAAAGACACACACAACACCCAGATACAAACCTAAATAAAGACTTCACAAAAACAAGATAAAACTAAAAAAATTACTGGGGACTTCAGGTAATGGAGAAATAAGCAGACAAGTGACACAGACCCTCTTCAACAAAGAAAAGAAAAACCAATTGACAGAGATACAGAAGATAATCCTGGAGCCCTGAGCTTTGAAAGGAACTATATAGAAGTGGATTAGGCACCAACTAGGGGAAAAACCTGAACGAAAACAGTGAGTACAGAGACGGTTGGAGCTGAGGACTGTCAGCTACTCTGACAGGACCAACAGCCTGGATATTTCCAAGTGGTGTTGGGACCTGAGAATTGACCTAAAGATCAGCCCTGGTCACTAAGGGCTGCAGGGACGACTTCACTGGTGGCCTATGACTAGGAAGAGAAACATCAAGGAGGGAGACAAGCTGAGTTGTTGACTTTCTGCTGTCCAGAGAGCACAGCCATTTGAGTTGTTTACATGCAGCAGTCATTTTGGATATTTAAAGTGACTGAGGGTGCAGCCTTTTTGAATGCTTATAAGTGGCAGCCATTTTGGATTTTAAAGTGATAGCATTCTCATTCGGATTCCAGGGACCTAAGAATAGGCTCTATTTGCCAAGGTCGGCAAGAACATATGAGAGGCTGACAACAGCAAGGAGACAGGTGCTGAGTGTATAAGTGCTGTCAACTAGCTCATTGAGGAGCATAGTACTCTGCTTCCATAGATAACACAGAAAGAAAATGGAAATCATGGGCAAGTCATTCCAACATAAAATCACCAATTAAATATAAACACAAAAACATCACAATGCCTCAGAGACAACAGTCCACACAAAAAAAGCAAGATAAAGCAGGAGAAACAAAGGACCAGGATACAGACCCAAAACACATCCCTGAGGAAGATACAGCATAGGAACTCCCTGATAAGGAATTAAAAAATATATATATATTCAGGTATCTTCAACAAATTGAGGGACAGATCAAGGAAAACAAAGAGAAAACCCTAGAACAATTTCAAAAGACAATACAAGAACAAAATGACAAAATAAATGAAAAATTAGAAATGATACAAAATCCACACACACAAATCCAGAAGATTAATACTACATTTTCAGAAATAGATAAGACACTGAATGGGCAAAAGAGCAGAATTGAATCAATGGAAGACAGAATTAGGGAGATTGAAGGCAAATACCTGAATACTTTTTTGGAAAGAGATAAATCAGAAAAAAAGATCAAAACAAAATGAAGAAAGCCTAAGCTTCATGTGGGATACCATCAAAAAGAATCACCTATATGTGTCATCAGAATTCCAGAAGAGGAAGAGACAAATAAAGCCACAGAGAAAATTGTCAAAGTTTTGTTGGAAGAGAATTTCCCTGGTATGATGAAAGATGAGAATATATCCATTCAGGAAGTCCAACAAACCCTAAACAGGATAGATTCCAAAAGAAACTCACCCAGACATATCATCATCAAACTCACCAAAACCAAAGACAAAGAAAGAATCATTGGAACAGCATGGGAAAAACCAAAAGTTACTTACAAGGGGCAACTGATAAGACTAAGCTCTGATTTCTCGACAGAAACCATGCAGGCAAGAAGACAATGGGATGGTATATATAAAATCCTGAAAGAGAAAAATTTCCAACCAAGAATTTTGTACTCATTGAAATTGTCCCTCAAATATGATGATGAAATTAGGACATTTCCAGATAAGCAGAAATTAAGGGAATTTTTTTAAAAAAACCAAACCAACCTTTCAAGGGATGCTAAAGGACGCACTTTGGACAGAGAAGCAACAACAGCCAACAACTGACCATTAACACACATGATGGCATAACCCAGAAACCAACCCAGCTATGGAAGTATCCAAAGTAAATAAGCCTACAAGATTGTAAACAGGGAACCAGAGACATCAATTGACAAATGAGG
>NW_006921612.1:4551729-4557247 GCF_000298275.1 Orycteropus afer afer
TACAAGATAGAACAGACTGTTCTAAACTTGGGAAGAAAACTATAAATCACAGGGTAACCTCCAAGAAAAATGATAAACCTTCACATCAAAAAAGAGGACCAGCATAAATATTCAGCAAATACTAAAACAATAGCAATGAAGGAAGTGATAACACGATTCATAAATAAAAAGAGCTCAGCATAGAAAATTATATGAAACAAACAAATCGGCACCACAAAAAACCACATAACAAAAATGACAGCAACAAATTCATATTTGCCAATAATTACATATCTGTCAAGGGACTTATCTCTAAGATTTATAGCGGAAGAGTGGATGAGCAAACTATGGTACGTACACATAATGGAATGCTACGCAACACTAAAGAATATTGTAGATTCTGCAAAACACCGCATAATATGGATGAACTTGGAGGGCATTATGCTGAGTGAAATAAGTCAATCACAGAAGGACAAATATAGTATTACTTTGTTGTTGTGGAGGAGCAAGGAAAGGTTTATATATGGAGGGAAACTTTCTTTGTTGGCTGCCAGGGGTGGGAGGGGAGTGGAGGGAACACTGCAAAAAAAAAAAAAAGAATAAAAGCATTGACCCATGTCACTTTAGTTTTGTGTATTTCACTGTACATAAACTATATTTCAATAAAATGCATTTTAAAAAAATGACTATAGGGAACCAGAAGAGCTAAATTGTGATGACAGTAATTTCAAAACAAAAAGGGAAAACTAAAGATGTGTTATTGAACTTTCATATGGGGAGAATGTCAAAACAATTTGAAGATATAATAGACTGTTTTAATTTTAAGAGGATTAAGGTAAATTTCAGGGTAATCACAATGAAAAGTAATAAATCTACTTAACAAAATAACAAATAAAACCAAAAATAGTAAACACAAAAATGACAGCAACTATTGATAGGAAAAGAAAATCCATGTACAAAAATAGCAGAGAAAACTGAAAGGAATAAAGATACCATTAACCATGAAAAAAGAAAAAGTGTAGCAATATGACAGCTTTGGATACATACCTCTCATTAGTCACATTGAATGTAAATGGATTATATGCACCAATCAAAAGACTCACCTTAGACATAAAGACATAAACAAGTTAAAATTTCTAAAATGGAAAATAAAATATCCCAAGAGAGCAGAAATAGCAATAATAATTTCAATAAAATAGACTATAAGTCAAAACTCATTGTAAAAGAATAACATTATATATTGATTAAGGATTAATCTGACAAGAAGAAATAACAATAATAAATATTTATGTACTCAATGACAGAACTCCAAAGTACGAAGCAAACTCTAACAGAATTAAAAAGAGAAGGAGATACTCTACGATAATAATAGAAGGCATCAGCATATCACTTTCAACAATGGACAAAACAACTAGAAAGGAACTCAGTAAAGATATAGAAGCTCTGAATAACACTATCACTCTGATAACACTAATAGACATACAGAATATACCACCCAACAGCAACACAGTACACATTCTTCTCTGATGCACATAGGTCATTCTCCAGAATAGACCATATTCTATGCCACAAAGCAAGCCTCGATAAACTAAAAAGCACTGAAATACTGATCATCATACTGTAAAATAGAAATCAATAACAGCAAGAACAAGGAAAAAATTAAATACTTGGAAACCACTGGGTCAGAGAAGAAATTAAAAATGAAACTAAAAATTATTTTAGTTTAATCAAATGAGAAGGAAGACATAGCATACCAAAACCTCTAGGACATAGCAAAAGCAATGCTTAGTGGAAATTTCATAGCAATAAATGCACATATCAAAAAAGAAAAAAGGTCCAATTCAGTTAAACCCAACAACTTGAACAAATAGTAAAGGAACAACAAAAGAAGTCCACAGTCACCAGAAGACAGGAAATAATAAAGATCAGAGCACAAATAAATGCAATACAAAATTTTTAAAAAATACAAAGAATCAACAAAAATAAAAGTCGGTTTTTTAAGATCAGTAAAATTGACAGACTGCTGGCCAAACTGACAAGGGGAAAAACTCAGAAGATGGAAATAATCAAAATAAGAAAGAAAATGGCAACTTTAAAACAGAACCAACCAAGATAAAGAAGAACATACAAAATATTATGAAAAATTGTACTCTAACAAATTTTAAAATGAGAAGAAATGGACAAATTTCTAGAAACACACTATCTACCTAAACTAACACCAAAAAAGGTAGAAAACCTAAATAGACCTATAACAAAAGAAGAGATTGAAGATGTCATACAAAAACTCCCAATAAAATAAAAGCGCCAGCCCAGATGGCTTCACTGGAGAGTTCTACCAAACATTCAGAGAAGAGTTGACACTAATTCTACTCAAATTATTCCAGAATGTAGAAAAGGAAGAAATACTCCTTAATTTATTTTATGAAGCCAGCATAACTCTTTCAAGACAGATTTGTTCATTTTTCTGGCAGTCCATGGTATAGTCAATATTCTTCACCAACACTATAATTCAAAGCCTTCAATTCTTTGGTCTTCATTATTCATTGTCCAGCTTTTGCATGCATATGAAGTGATTGAAAATGTCATGGCTTAGGTCAGGCACATCTGTGACATCTTTACTCTTTAACACTTTAAATAGGTCATTTCCAGCAGATTTCCTCAATGCAATACGTTGTTTGATTTCTTGTCTGCTACTTCCATGAGTGTTGATTGAAGATCCAAATAAAATGAAATCCTTGTCAACTTCAATATTTTCTCCATTTATCATGATGTAACTTATTGGTCCAATTGTGAGGATTTTGGTTTTCTTTATGTTGAGGTACAATCCATACTGAAGGTTAGTGGGTATGAAAGGAGCCCTGGTTGTGCAATGGCTAAGACTTCAGTGGCTAACCAAAATGTTGGCAGAATGAACACATTCAGCAGTTTCACAGGAGAAAAGATCTGGTGACTTGCTCTTGTAAAGACTACAGCCTAGAAAACCCTAAGGCGTAATTCTAATCTGCATGGGATAACTATGGGTTGAACTGACTGCATGACACCTATAACAAAGACTAGTTTTCTCAGATGTTTCTAGCCATTTGTATATCTTCTTTGGAGAACTACCTGTTAATGTCTTTTGCTCATTTGAAAATTAGGTTGTTGTTGTTTTTGCTGTTGAGTTGTAGGAGTTCTTTATATAGTTTGAATGTTAAACCCTTGTTAGATATATGTTGTTGTTGTTGTTGTTGTTGTTGTCGTTATGTGCTGTCAAGTTGGACCCAACTCATAGCAGCCCCTCCTTGGGTTTCTGAGGCAGTATCACTACGGAAGTAGATTGCCCCATCTTCCTTCTGAGGACTGGCTGGTGGATTTGAACCGCCAGCCTTATGGTTAGCAGTCAAGTGCCTTAGCCACTATGCTACAGAGCTCCTATATATCTCTCTATATAACTATAGAGAGATATATAGTTACCAAGTATTTTCTCCATTCTGTAGGATGTCTCTTTATTATCTTGATAAATTCCTTTGGTGCACAAAAGTTTTATATTTTGATGAAATCCAATGTATGTATTTTGTTTTTCACTGCTCATACTTTTGGTGCATTAAAAAAAAAAAAAAATTTAATGCATTCAAGAACTAACTGCCTGGTTCTCCATCTACTTTTGAGGCCTCCAACTGCTGACTCCAACTCTTGACTGGCAGATATTTTCCAATTCATAACCAAAAGAAATAAAACAAACAAAAAAAAAAAGACACTCAAACTCTTGGCCAGAAAGTCGATTCTGACTGAAAGTGACCCTAGATAGAGTAGAACTGTCCCATGGAGTTCTCCCAGCTGTAATCTTTACAGAAACAGACTGCCACATCTTTTTCCCACAGGGCAGCTGGTGGGTTCAAACCACTACCTTTTTGCTTAGAAGCTGAGCACTTAACCCCTGAACCACCAGGGGTCACAAGAATAAGTCCAGACAATAATGAGAGAACATGGAATGGCTTTGATTCACTGTGGGGCAATAAAGTAAGGAATGTAGGCTCTGGAATCTGACAGACTTGGGTACATCACCCACCCCACCCACCCTCTAGTCATGTGGCCCTGGCTAAGTCCCTGAACATCTCCTCTATCTGGTGCATAATATGAAAATAACAGTTCTCAGCTCATAAGTTGATTGTGAGGCTTAAATGACATCATTCAGGGGAAGCATGTAGCACAGTGGCTAATACATAATAAATATTCAATAAACATGGAAGTACTGGTAATGCTTCTCATTGCCCTCCTCACCTGAGACACTCATAAATACATGCTATAAAATTAAATTCATTTGACAAATATTTTCTGAGTGTCTACTGTGTGCCAATCACCAGAGTGGAACTACCCCATAGGGTTTCCAAGTCTATAAATCTTTACAGAAGCAGACTGCCTCATCTTTCTCCCTTGGAGGAGCTGGTGGGTTCAAGCTGCTGACCTTTTGGTTAGCAGCCAAATGCTTTAACCACTGTGCCACCAGAGCTCCTCGTGCAGCTGCAGCACCCGAGAAAAGATAAAAATTCACTGGGAATTTTTCATCAGATTTGTACTGTGCTTACTATACAAGCTGTTGGGATTTTGCAACATCAATGTCAGATTACCCAATAAACAAGGGAAACATAGGCTTATTTACACTTACTTACTAATCTGTAGTGAGCAGTTTCACATGTTTTTCACCAGCTGTGCTTACCTTGCTTATTGGGTAATCTCTCCCTGTGCAACATTGCATAAATGCATAATGCTAGGTTTAAATCTTCAGAAGATTGGAGATCAAGGGAGAAAGAGGATTTTATTTTAGAATTTCCTTTCCAAGGAGTTCCAGCAAGATGGCAGACTAGGCAGAAGGACTGCATAGATGCTCTTCAACAAAGAAAAGGGAAACCAATTGACAGACACAGAAGATAATCTTGGACCCCTGAGCCTTGAAGGGAAGGATACAAAAGTGGACTAAACCCCAACTAGCAGAAGAATTTGCATGAAAATACCAAAAAAGGAGACACACAGAGCTGCAGTCTGACAGCAGCCTGAGCGACCCTGACGGCACTGACGACAGGGCTTCGAGATTCCCGAGTGGTGGTAGGACTTAAGAATTAACCCAAAAATCACCCTGCTAGCTAGGGACTGCACAGAAGACTGTGCACGGTGGCTGGGGAACAAACGGAGAAGGTAAAGAGAAAGATGGGCTGAGCTGTGGACTTTTGCCTATCCAGAGGATGCTGCCATTTTGTAGGTTTAAAAAGTGGCTTAACTGTTTTGTATATTTAAAGAGACAGTGCTCTCGCAGATTCCTGTGGTGGTAGGACTTAAGAATTAACCTAAAAATCACCCTGCTAGCCAGAAACTGCACAGAGGACTGTGTACGGTGGCTGGGGAACAAACAGAGAAGGTGAAGAGAAAGGTGGGCTGAACTGTGGACTTTTGCCGGTCTGGAGGGCACCCTGCCATTTTGGAGGTTTAAAAAGCGGCTTGACTATTTTGGATATTCAAAGAGACAGTGCTCTTGCAGATTTCTGGGGCTTAAGAACACGTTCTG
>NW_006921612.1:4560841-4590414 GCF_000298275.1 Orycteropus afer afer
GGAGAAGGAAGGGCTGCTTATGCACAGGGAGACAGCTCAGGGCACAGGCGAGTATGGAGGGATGGTCACTGGGAAGAGGTAACTATGGGGAGGAAGTGGGAAGGGAGATGTTGCATTGTAAACTGTGGTCAATGACATGAGACAAAGTATATGTGAACTGCTGTATGGAAAGTCAATTCACTCTGTAAATCTTCACCCAAATCACAATAAATAAAATAAAATTAAGAAAAAAAAATTTAAAGAAAGAAAAAAAAGAAATACCAGCATGTATTCATTTAGAGGGACATATCCAAGGCCATTTTACCGAGGGTAGAGGAAGCATGTTCCTCATACTGTTTGATGCTATTTAACCCAACATTCTGCTATATTGTTTAGATGAGTCTCCTATCTTAATGGATCCTATGTTGTTAAGTATGATAGCTATATGTGTCTATTGAACAATGAAATGTAGTTAGTCCATAGATATAGTAGATGTGCTTTAAATGTAAAATACATATCAGATTTTAAAGACTTAGAATGTGTTATAGATTGAATTACATCACCCCTTCCCAAAGATATGTGGAAAAAAAAAGAAACAAATTGGGTGATGTCACAACAGAACGAACAGAAATTAAGAGATAATATCAGGATACTATGGAAAAACTGTACTGTTTTTTGTTGTTATGTGCCATCAAGTCATCTCAGACTTATAATGAGCTTATGTACAACAGAACAAAACACTGCCCAGTCCTGTGCCAGCCTCACGATCTCTACTATACCTGAGCCCATTGCTGCAGCCACCATGTCAATCCATCTTGTTGAGGGCCTTCCCTTCTTTCATTGACCCTCCACTTTACCAAGCATGATATCCTTCTCCAGTGAATGGTCCCTTCTAAAAACGTGACCAAAGTAGGTGAGACAGAGTCTGGCCATTCTCACTTCCAAGGACCATTCTAGTTGCACTTCTTCCAGGACCTGTTTGTTAGTTCTTTCAGCAGTCCACGGTACTCTCATCATTCTTCACCAAAACCACAATTCAAAAGCATCAACTCTTCTTTGGTCTTTCTTATTCATTGTCCAGCTCTCACATGCATAAGAGGTGACTGACAATACCATGGCTTGGGTTAGGCATATCTTAGTCTTCAAGGAGATATCTTTGCTCTTCAGCCCTTGAAAGAGGTCTTTTGCAACAGATTTGCCCAATGCAATACATTGTGTGATGTCTTGACTGCTGCTTCCATGGGTGTTGATTACAGAACCAAGTAATGTGAAGTCTTTGACAACTTCAATCTTTTCTCCATTTATCATGGTGCTGTTTATTGGTCCGGTTGTAAGGATTTCTATTTTCTTATACTGAGGTGTAATCCATACTGCAGAGTGTAGTCTTTAATCTTTGTCAGTAAGTGCTCCAAATCATCCTCACTTTCAGCAAACAAATTTGTGTCATCTGCATATCTCAGGTTGTTAATGAGCCTTCCATGAAGAACAATACTCCAACAAATTTGAAACCCTAGAACAAATGGACTGATTTCTAGAAACATACTACTTACCTAAACTAACACAGACTGAGGTGGAAAATTTGAATAGACCCATATTTGGACCCATAACAAAAGATGAAATTGAGCAGGTCATTAAAAAAAAAAAAAAAAATTACCAACAACAACAAAAAAAGCCCTGGCCCAGACAGTTTCATTGGAGAATTCTACGAAATGTTTGGAGAAGGACTGACACCAATGCTACTCAAACTATTCCAAAACTATTCCTAGAAAAGGATGGAACCCTCCCAAATTTGTTCTATGAAGCAAGCATAACCTTGAAACCAAAACCAGACAAAGACATCACTAAAAATGAAAACTAAAGACCAATATCCCTCATGAATATAGATGCAAATATCTTCAACAAAATCCTAGCCAACAACTTATCAAAAAAATAATACATTATGACTAAGTGGGGTTCATACCAGGTATGAAAGGATGGTTCAACGTTAGAAAAACAAACAACATCATCCATCACATAAATAGAACAAAAGAAAAAGACCACATGATCATATCAATTGATGCAGAAAAGGCATTTGATAAAATCCAACACCCATGCCTGATAAAAACTCTAAGCAAATTAGGAATAGAAGGGAAATTCCTCAACATAATAAAGGTGATATAAACAAAGCAACAGCCAACATTCTTCTCAATGGAGAGACTGAAACCATTCCTCTTGAGAACAGGAACCAGACAAGGATGCCCTCTATCACCACTCCTATTCAACATTGTTCTGGAAGTCCTAGCTAGGGCACTAAGGCAAGAAAGGGAAATCAAGGCATCCAAATTGGTAAGGAAAAAGTCAAACTATCCCTATTTGCTGATGATATGATCCTATACCTAGAAAGCCCAAGAGACTCAGCAAAAAAAAAATTACTGGAACTAATTGAGAGATTTAGCATAGTGGTGGCATATAAAATTAACATCCAAAAATCAGTTGGATTCCTCTACACCAGCAAAGAGACTGCTGAAAAGAACATAAAGAAATCAATACTATTTACAATAGCTACCAAAAAAATTAAATACTTGGGAATAAATCTCATTAGGGACACAAAAGACCTGTACAAAGAAACTACAGAGCACTACTTCAAGGAACCATAAGAGATCTACATAAATGGAAGAACATACCATGCTTGTGGATTGGAAGATTGAACATTGTGAAAATGTCAATACTACCTGTTCTGGTTACCTAGTGCTGCTCTAACAGAAGGCACCACAAATGGGATGGCTGAACAAACAGGAGTTTATTCTCTTATGGTTTGGAGGCTTTAAGTCCGAGTTCAAAGTGCCAGGCTCTAAGGGCTGGGTGAAAGCCCCTCAACCTTGTGATTCAGCTCTGCCTCATGCTCCCAGCTCACTGAAGCTAAAGGCATCTCTTCACTCAGGCAGCTACTGGCTGCTGAGCCTAACAAGCCCAAGGTTGACAAATAAAATGGCACAGTCCTGATGTTACCAATCAACATGGTAGGCCACTAATTCAAGTACATTGAAAGTCACAAGATCAGCAGAGCATGGCAGGCTGCTGAACAATGACTAGCTACATGCAGGGTTCAAGTGTGTCATAAGCTAATCATCCCAAAGCTGCTTCTAACATACAGGAAGAAGACCACATCCCTAAAGCAGCTACTCACCATGGAATTGATTGCCAGTTTCATCATGGGGAATAACTACCACCAGCTGCCTAGCCACTCAAGCAGGCCCAGCCAAGTTGACACACAAACTTAACTACCACACTACCCAAAGCAATCAATACATTCAACTCAATCCCAATCCAGATCCCAACAATATTCTTTAAGGATATGGAAAAAACAATCACTCATTTTATATGGAAAGGAAAGAGACCTCAGATAAGCAAAGCACTACTGAAGAACAAAGTAGGAAGTCTCACACTCCCAGGTCTCAAAACCTACTATACAGCCACAGTAGTCAAAACAGCCTGGTACTGGTACAATGACAGATACACAGACCAGTGGAGCAGAATTGAAAACCTAGAAATACATCCATCGACCTATGGTCACTGATTTTTAACAAAGGGCTTAAATCCATTAAATGGGGAAGAGATGGTCTCTTTAACTATTGGTGCTGGCAAAACTAGATATTCATTTGCAGGAAAAGTGAAACAATATCTGTACCTAACACCATACACAAACAGTAATTCCAGATGGATCAAAGACTTAAATGTGAAACCAAAATAGTAAAGTTCCTCAAGGAAAAAATAGAGGCAAATTTAGGGGCCCTCATTTATGGTGTAAATAGACTGTCAAGCATAACCCAAAATGCACAAGCAGCAGAAGATAAACTAGATGAATGGGACCTTCTAAAAATTAAATTTTTATGTGCTTTAAAGACTTCTCCAAAACAGTCCAAAGAGAACTTATAGACTGGGAAAAAGTATTTGGCAATGACATATCTGACAAAAGACTTATCTCTAAAATTTATAGGAAACACCAAAACCTCAACAACAAAAAGACAACAATCCAATTCAAAAATGGGCAGAAGCAGCTGCTCAGAGGGAGTGAGTAGCTGAACCTGTGGGCTCGGGATCATAGTTGCAGGGAACATCGAGCTCAATTGGCATAACATACTACATAAAACATTGTTCCACCTTCTACTTTGATGAGTAGCAACTGGGATCTTAAAAGCTTACAAGCAGCCATCTAGATGCAACAATGGGTCTATCCTTGTCCAGAGCGAAGAAGAATGAAGAAAACCAAAGATTCATGGAAACAATTAGTCCAAGTGACTGGTACACCATGAGATCCTCAGCCTATATGACTATGAGACCAGAAGAATTAGATGGTGCCCGACTACCACTATCAACCACTCAGAGGGGGAACTCTATAGGATATCCTGGATAAAGTGGGAGAACAACGTGGAACAAAACTCAAAATTATTTGAGGGGGAGAAAAATAGTACAGTTTTGCTGGTCTAACAGAGCCTGGTGGAACCACTGAGACTATGGACTCTAGCTGCCCTTCAGGTCTGGAATTGAACCCACTCCTGTGGCTTCCTATCAAATAAAAGACAGGCATATGAGGTGAACATTTACACTAGGTAGATACACTCCTTGGAGAGAACAATCATGGGAAAATAGAAGGGCTGTGTATGCACAGGGGACATAGCTCAGGGGGCAAGAATGCATGGAGGGAAGGACACAGGGAAGAGGTAACTATGGGGAGGATGTGTGAGGGGAGCTGTTGCATTGTGGTAAATTGTAGTCAATGTCATGAGACAAAGTGTATGTGAACTGCTGAATGGAAAGTGAATTTGCTCTGTAAACTTTCACCCAAATTATAATTTTAAAAAAAGGCCCAGGAGGGGGGACAGAAGACATGAATAGACACTTCGCCAAAGAGGATATTCAGGCAGCCAACAAACACATAAAGAAATAAATGTTCACAATCATTAGCCATGAGAGAGATGCAAATCAAAACAACAATGAGATACCATCTTGCCCCAGAAGGAATAGCAAAGTTCAACAAGACAGAAAATAAACTAATGCTGATGAGGATTTGGAGAGATTGGGACTCTCATACACTGCTGGTGGGACTGCAAAATGATACAACCACTGTGGAAAGCAGTATGGTGATTCCTTAAAAAGTTGGAATCAGAAATACCATTTGATCCAGGAATCCCATTACTAGGTATATACCCTAAAGAAGTGAGAGCCAGGACAAGAACAGATATATCCACACCCATGTTCATCACAGCACTATTTACAATAGCAAAAAGATGGAAACAACCTAGTTGCCCATCAGCAGAAGAATGGATAACTGAACTGTGGTACATACACATAATGGAGTGTTATGACATGCTAAAGAATAACACAGAATCTGCAAAGCACCACATCAAATGGATGAACTTGGAGGACATTATGCTAAGTGAAGTGAATCAATCATAGAAGGACAAATATTGTATTAGTTCGTTACTGTAAAAAGTCAAGGAAAGGTTTATATAGGAAGGAAACTTTGTTGGTAACCAGGGGTGGGAGGAAAGGGGAGGGAACACCGCAAAAATAAAAATAAAATAATTTAACTATGAAAAAAAATTTTCACAATATATTAAAAAAGGATAAAAGAAGATGAAGAGAAAAAGAAAACAAAATGCAAAAGTATCTACAGAGGCCAGAATGAGAGAAAAGAGCAAAAGTAAAAGATTAGGGAAAACTGCAAAAAGGAAAAACAAGGGGTGGGAAGAACCAAAAGAAAGAATAAAGAAGAGAACCAGGAAAAGGGAAGGAGAGGGGGAGGAAGAAATGAGGAAGATAAAAAGAATAATTTAAAAACAAAAAACAAACTTTATGGGATGGGGCAGGGCACCCAGGCTCTGCTGGGGCACAGATCAGGATGGAGCCCCTGCAGGTCAAGAAGGTAGGTGGAGGTGGGGGGATGGCCACACCCTTGTTCACCAAGAGGGCATGGGGCACAAGAGCAACAAGGGGAATGTCTCACCTCTCCAGTCATCAGTCTGCAGTGTGTTTGCCCAAACTGTCCTTGACAGATGGAGTGCACTCCCAGATCACAGTTCAAGAAGAACACCACCCACACACACTCAAAATGGCTGCACTGACCACTTGGAAACATCCAAAATGGCTGCACCCTCAGGACAACTGCCAGCAGTCCACAGGTCAGCCTGTCCCCTTCCTCACTGTTCTATGTTTTGATCATCAGGCGCCAATGCAGTCCTTGCCCATACAGCCTCAGTGAGCAGAGCTGATTTCTAGATTGCTATCAGGAAAATGGTTGTGCCCTCAGGACAGCCAGCAGTCCACAGCTCCGTTTGTCTCCTTCTCCTTACTCACATTTTCTTTCAGGTTCCTCTGCTAGTTGGTATTTAATCCACTTCTTTATCTTTCCCTTCAAAGCTCAGGGTTCTAGAATCGTCTTCTGTATTGGTTTCCATTGGTTTCTCATTGCTTTGTTGCAGAGGGTTCGTGCAGCTTGTCTGCCTATTCCACCATACTGCCAGAGATGGAGTTTTCTCATTCTCATTGCTATTCTGAGTTCACTGTGAGTAGGGCACAATTTATCCATTCTATTGCTGATGGACATTTGGGTGGATTCTAGTTGATTCATTACAAGAAGTGCTGCTATGAAATTCTGTGCATGCCTTTTGGTGAATGTATGTGTTGAGTTGAATTGAGTTGGAGTTGGACTTGAATTGCTCATCCACAAAGTATGTATCTTCAACTTTAGTACTACTGGTGGCAGGGATTGTTGTCTGCTTTATTCACTGCCATATTCCCACCACCTAGAGCTGTGCCTGGAGTATAAAAAACTCACTGCTGTCAAGTTGGATCTGACCCATAGCAACCACTCCTTGGGTCCCTGAGATGGTATCACTACCAAAGTAGATTGCCCAACCTTCCTTCAGAGAAGTGGCTGGTGGGTTTGAAACACCCACCTTCTAGTTAGCAGTCAAATGCCTTAGGCACCTATACCACCAGCAAGTATTTAATAAATAAATGTAGGTGAAGTAAATGAATTCTAACTGAGGTTGGGCTAGAAGAATGACATAATGGCACTTTTACTTTTTTCCTTTATCTTCAAAATGTTTATAAACATATCAACATGTTTATAAACAGTAATACTAATTTATAACTTGGAAAAAGTACATTAACTCCTTTTTCCTCCTCATGACAAAAAAAGAAAAGAAAACCAAGGATAAGTCTTGATCTCTTAAGAGTTTCTTTTTCCATGAATCCAAAGTTTCCGTTTTAGCATCTTCAGAAAGGGAGAAACCCTACAAGTCATCCCATCTATCCCTTTGCTTTTGGCAAAACAGCGTCTGATGGCATTGAGCCACAGGAAAGAATAAGGCCACACAGAGAACTGAGATGTCACCCTCACTCCAACCCATTGCAAAAAGGACCTATGCAGCCCTCCCAGAAGGGAGTCCCCTGTTGTACAGAACCAATGTAAATGTTCTGCCTAGCATTTGTCTTCTTGTAGGTATAACTTGAGACCTCAGACCTGGGAGCCCCCAGCCTCAACTCTCCCACACTCTCCAAGATTTGGTGAGTATTGTTGCACAAGATGCAGCACAAGAAGCCAACTCTCCTTCTTTTCTCTCTCTCTCTCTCTTATCTTTTTTTTTTAATTGTGATTTGTGTGAAAATTTACAGAGCAAATTCACTTTCCATACAGCAGTTCACATACACTTTATCTCATGACATTGATCACAGTTTACCACAATGCAACAGCTCCCCTCCCACTTCCTCCCCATAGTTACCTCTTCCCTGTGTCCATCCCACCATGCACTCCTGCCCCCTGAGCTGCCTCCCTGTGTATAAGCAGCCCTTCTTTCTCCCGTGATTGTTCTCTCCAAGGAGTGTATCTACCTCAGGTAAATATTCAACTCATATCCCTGTCTTTTGGTTGTCTGGAAACCACTGGTGAGGGTTCAGTTCCAGATCTGAAAGGCAGCTAGAGCCATAGTCTCAGTGGTTCCACCAGGCTCTATCGGACAAGCAAACCTGGTCTCCCCTTTTTTTTTTCTCCAAATGATTTTAAGTTTTGTTCCACATTGTTCTCCCTCTCTATTAAGGATCTCTTACATAGATCCTCTTCCAAGTGGATGACAGTGGTAGCCGGGCACCATCTAGTTCTTCTGGTCTCATAGTCGTATAGGCTGCAGATCGGATGGTGTACCAGTTGCTAGGAGTAATTGTTTCCATGTATTTTGGAAGCCAACTTTCTTATTGTCTGTGTTGTGTCTTAGATGCAAAGTTGGGTATCCATGACTTCACATCCCATAACCCACAGAGAACACATCTCTCAGGGAAGTCTCCCCTGGTTCCTCTGGGCAAAATCATGTTCTCTCCCTGTAGTCCATCAGCACTTAGAGTACTGATCTCAACATACTGCCATGATGTATTATCTGAGTGTCTCTCAAAGGCCTGTAGGACCCTGGCTTGCTCCCTCTGTGCTTCCAGCACTCAGCAGACAGCCTGGCACATGGGAGATTGGAGGACAGAGGAAAAGTATGGCATTCACTCCCTGTGGCTGGTTGCCCAGAGAAGGAACACAGAAGACCAGAATTCAGGGGTAGGAAGGGGCTGGTCCCCAGATTAGAAGCTTCATAGTGTCAGGTCCTAGAAACTGTCAGATCCATGAAGACTCACACAATGAATGGAGATACTGATGTCAACTCATGTTCATTGAGGGCCAATCCTGTCCAGTGAGCAGAATATTTATGTCTGTCATGCAGGGCACCCCTTTCTGGTGCTGATGGTGCCATCAGAGGCTGCTTGTTGTGCCTGAATCTGTGCCTGGTGACACATCAGATCCAAGCTACGGCGACAACTGACTATCCCTGCCCCACAGTACAGGGTTGCTAAAAAATTATTTGCTGTTTATCTTGAAATTCAAATTTAACTAGGCATACTATGTTTTTATTTGCTAAATATGACAATCCTAAGGAGCTCTAGTGATGCAGTGGTTAAGACATTCAGCTGCTGGCAAAAGATGAACAGTTCAAAACCACCAGCCTCTCCATAGGAGAAAGATGCAGCAGTCTGCTTCTGTAAAGATTTACAGCCTTGGAAATCCTATGGAGCAGTTCTGTTCTGTCATAAAGGGTTGCTATGAGTCAGAATCGATGCAATGGCAGTGAGTTTGATTTGGCTCTACCATGGTGGGAAAGGCCTTCCTAGTGACCATAGTTCTCAAGTCAGCCTGATTCCATGGGTGGAACTGGGAAATACATTTAAATTCTGCCTTTCTGAGCCCCATTTTTCTTCATGTTTCCATGCAGATAATTTACTTTGCATTGACAATATCAATGTCTTGGATATATTAATGTTATCAGCTAGGCTATAAACAAGCCCACTTTTCCAATTCTCAGCTGCCATCTTTCTGTTGCTTCCCATATATGTAGCTCCAGTGGTGGGTACTCTCACAACTCTTTAAAGCCCCTAACCTGTCTCTTCCCTCTAGAAAAACACTTCATAAATGAGTGACAGAATGGATGAATGGCAACACTTGTCTTCATTTATTTACTCAATAAACATATGTTCAACATCCACAGTATGTTAGGCCTCTGAGAAACCCTGAGTCGGATGTGGTTCCTACCCTCAGGGGGCATTCACAAGTAAATCAACAGCCATAGAAGTATGGTAAGAGCCACAAGAGAACCACTGAGAATGAGCCTTCCTCAAGTAGTACACGTGAAGAATGCTGGATGCTATGTCTGTGGATCAAACCTAATCATATCTTGCTTACACCCTTCACAGTCTTACAGAGTCAAGAGTATTACAGAAGGCCCCACTTTTCCCATGAGCCTCATCTCATGGGATTCCTTCACTTGCACTTGATGCTTTCACAAACTGAAGGACTCTCCCATCTCTTACAGATACCACGGTATTTCATGTCTCCATGCCATTGCCCTGCTATTTTCACCAGTGGATGCCCTTCCTATCTATTTCCCCTGGCTAATTCTTTCAGGAATTATTGTAGATGTTACCTCCTTTCAGAAGCTTCTGCTGGTACCACCTCCCTCTACTACTCCTCAGTGAGAATTAAGTCGCACTGTTTGGTACATGATACCCTGTGCACCTCTGTCTTGACCATTATGTTGAAATGATCTGCTAGACTGTAAAAAGGCCATGGGGGAGATGTGTAACCTTCTCTAACTTCACAAGCAGGAAGGAGGATCAAGATCAACAGCCCAAGGCTGACCCTATGAGGCAGAGATCAGACACACTTCCTCTCTCTGACCTTTATATCAATTCTGATACCAATGTCCGCCCCAGAGCACTCTCTACTTCTCTGCTGGGTTGATGATTCTTTGCATCGGCCACACAAAACTCACAGACAATACTCACAATTATGAGGTTTATTAAGAAAGTTGTTGTTGTTGTTATGTGCCATCAAGTTGGACACGACTCATAGTGACCCCTCTTTGGGTTTCCGAGGCAGTATCACTAAGGAAGTAGATTGCCCCATCTTGATACAATTCAGGAGCAGAGACACTTCAGGATATAGTTCTTCAATCAGAACAGCCTTCTAAGCAGTGTCTACAAACACACCTCTCTCTGGCCTCAGCCTCTTGGCTCCTTGGCTCCTTGGCTCCTTGGCCTTTGCCTTCCTCAGGCAAGTGTTACAAAGCTCTTTTAGCTCTGCCAATAAGTGCTCGAAGACACCTCACTCTGCCAGTAAGCTTCAGCGCGAAGGTACTCAGCTCTAGCTCAGCAGGTCAGCAAACTTAGCTCCACCAAGTGCCCAGAGGCAACCCAGTCTTGCAGCAAGGCTCTTGCTAGTCTCCTGGTTCTGCTACCTCTGCTGCTGCCATTTTTCTGCCACTGTCTCAGCAAGGTGTTACAGCTCTCTCTCTGTCTCCCAGGTCAAGAAAGTTCCCAGTGCAGGACCCCAAGTCCAAAGATGTGCTCCACTCCTATCTGTTCTTGATGATGATAGTCAAGTCCCCCTTTTCAGCTTCTAGGATGGCTCAGCTTAAGCCTAGAAGGATGACAAAATTGACCAATCTCCATGTTAGGGTTCCACATACTTTATTTGAATGGCCCCAACCCCAAAAGGCTGCCATGCACTTTATTTGCATTATCTGCAAGCTATCAAATGCCCTTGGTGGGCCACAAGCACCTCACATTTACATAGTCCTACCCAGTCATTTGGTGGGAGTTACACAGACTAAGGCTAGAAGGGCCATATTAAGTTATTCACTGAGCTGCCTAAACTATGAGCTCTTCAGACAGTTGATTGTTGTTAGGTGCTGTCAAGTCAGCTCTGACTCATAGCAACCCTATGACAACAGAATGAAATGCTTCCCGGTCCTGCACAATCCTTGCTATGCTTGAGTGCATAATTGCAGCACTGCATCACTCTATCTTATTGAGGGTCTTCCCCTTTTTTGATGACCCTCTACTTTACCAAGAATGAAATCCTTCTCCAGGGAATAGTACCTTCTGACAACATGACCAAAGTAGGTGAGGCAAAGTCTGGCCATTCTCACTTCCAAGAAGCATTTCTGCTGCACTTCTTCCAGGACAGATTTGTTAGTTCTTTTAGCTGTCCATGATACTTTCAGCATTCTTTGCCAACACCACAACTCAAAAGCATCGACTCTTCTTCTGTCTTCCTTATTCATTGTCCAGCTCTCACATACATATAAGGCAACTGGAAATACCATGGCTTGGGTAGGTGCACCTGAGTCTTCAGAATGACATTTTTGCTCCTTAACACTTTAAAGAGGTCTTTTGCAGCAGATTTGTCCAGTGTAATACACCATCTGATTTCTTGACTGCTGCTTCCATGGGTTTTGATTGTAGTTCCAAGTAAAATGAAATCCTCGACAACTTCAATGTTTTCTCCATTTATCATGATGTTGGTAACTAGTCCAGTTGTGAGGATTTTTGTTTTCTTTATGTTGAGATGTAATCCATACTGAAGACTGCAGTCTTCGATCATCATCAGTAAGTGCCTAAAGTCTTCTTCACTTTCAGCAAGCAAGGTTGTGTCATCTGCATATCGCAGATTGTTAATGATTCTTCCTCCAATCCTGATTCCACTTTCTTCATATAGTCTAGCTTCTCAGATGATTTGCTCAGCACACAGATTGAATAATTACAGTGAAAGAATACAACCCTGATGCACACATTTTCTGATTTTAAGCCATGCAGTATCCCCTAGTCCTGTTTGAACAACAGCTCTTGGTCTTTGAACAGGTTCCTCATGAGCACAATTAAGTGTTCTGGAATTCCCCATTTTTCCCAATGTTATCCATAGTTTGTTATGATCAAAACAGTTGAATGCCTTCAATAAAATACAGATAGACATCTTTCTGGTATTCTTTGCTTTCAGCCAAGATCCATCTTGCATTAGCAATGATATCCCTTGTTCCATGTCCTCTTTTGAATCAAACTTGAATTTCTGGAAGTTTCCTGTCAATATATTGCCTCAACAATTATCTTCAGTAAACCTTTACTTGTGTGTGATATTAATGACATTGTTCAATAATTTCCACATTTTGTTGGATAACCTTTCTTCAGAATGGGCACAAATATGGATCTTTTCCAGCCAGTTGACCAGGTAGCTGTCTTCCAAATTTCTTGACATATATGAGTAAGCACCTCCAGAGCTGCATCCATTTGTTGAAACATCTCAATGGGTATTCTGTCAATTCCTAGAGCCTTGTTTTTTGCCAATTCCTTCAGTGCAGCTTTGACTTCTTTCCTCAATACCACTGGTTCTTGATCATATGCCACCTCCTGAAATAGTTGAACTGCAAAGCCAGAGACCATAGTTTATTCATTTCCCGTATCTCCAGTGCCTAGTACAGTGCCTGACACATTGAAAGGATGGAATGAAACCATGATGTGCCCATGTACTTTTATAAATCTGAACGTTTGTAAACCCAACCTTACAAAGATTTTTCACTTCCTAGTAAAAGTAAATTTTATAGAAAATGAGTAATTGAAAGAGCAAAACTGATTACTACCAGCTCATATTTAACATTGATTTCTCTTTGCCTTGGTGAAGAGCTCTGGTGATGTAGTGGTTAAGGTATTTAGCTGCTAACCAAAAGGTTGATGTTTCAAATCTACCAGCTGCTCCATAGAAGAAAGATGAGGCAGTCTGCTTCCATAAAGATTTATGGCCTTGGAAACCCAATGAGGGTCAGTATTAGTGGAATCAACTTGATGGCAGTGAGTTGGTTTATTTATTCGTATTTATTTATTTATTGGCCTTGATAAGAAGTTGATACAGTTCTGAATTTCTCTCTAGTCCTGCTGTTCAGCAAATAGAAGTCCTGATTAAAACATAACAAAAAAATAGCTGTCGTCCAGTCAATTCCAACTCATGGTAATACCATGAGTATCAGAGTAGAACTGGGCTCCACAGGGTTTTCAATGGCCATGATCTTTTGGAAGTAGATCACCAGATCTTTCTTCCAAGGTACTTTTGGGTGGATTTCACCATCAATCTTATGGTTAGTTGCCAAGCACTTAACTATCTTCCTTACCCAGGCATTCCACATGTCCACGTGGTGCCTCTCAAAAATTGGGACCCTGTATGTGTTGCCCTCAGGAGTCTCCCTAGACTGCATCTGTCTCATCTTTACCCCCTAAGTCTAGTAAAGTAATTACCTGGCACATAGTAGGGACTCTGTGAATGTTCTCAAAATGAATCTAGTTTAACTAGTTCTCCACTTCTTTCCTTTCCCGCCAGTTTAGATCAGGTTTCCTTCCAAGATTGCCCTTCAGGGCAAATAAACTCTGGAGCCACGTCCCACCAAACTTCAGGAGCAGAGTGAAGTTTTTTCACTTAAAAAAAAATAAAATAAAAATAGCAAAAACCTGAAACAAATCATTTAAAAAATAATAATAATAAGGTTTTGGAGGCATTCTGCTCTGAAAGGTGCTTGTCTCTGGAGTGGTGCTTTCATATAGGCCGGCGTACTCGTCAGATCAATAGCCACTAGAAGTTGTGGGGCTATAGTCACAATGCCAGAGAAGGACTCACACTGAGGAAGGAATTAGGTACCTTCTCCCCAGGCAGCATTACCAGTGCAGCTGAGTAAGTGTACGCAGAGGTGAGATAGACTTCGTTGATCAACCAGGCCAGTGGTTTCCAGAATTCAAGAGGTTTCCATGTACATAAGACACCAACGTGAATGGGGCTCTCTGGAGGTGGGCAAAGCCATGGCCCTGGCCACAGGGGTCAAAGGCAAGGCTAAGTGTGTGTATGTGGAGAGGGAGGAGGTGGAATGTGACCCTGCACTCTGTGAGCATTGAAGGCAAGCATTGAGCCTCAACATGAACCTTATCTGGCTAGTTTCAAATCTAATACTCATTCTAGTGTAGTCAATCCTTAGTTCATCTGTGGCTCCAAGTATTAAATGTGAAACTAAACCATGCTTACTGTAAGTAAAAGAATCCCTGGAAGAAAAAAAAAAAAAATGGTGTGAAAGGATTGCTTCAGCAGGGGCTTGAAGCAGAATGGAGTCCGTCCACCTATCCAGGGACTCTCCTGGGAAGAACTAAGTAAAGGGAGGTGGGAAGGCCCATCTTCAATTGAAGCCAGTGAGAGGCAAGGCAGCCTGAATAGACAAGGAGGTCACTACTGCCTAGAAGGGGTGCTGGAGAGGGTAAGTGAGGGGAAGAATGAAACAGTCTCTTGAAGAGCTTCTCTGAGGGATTCCTTGACCAGAGACCACACCAGTGTGACCATCTTCCTCTTGAAAAACCAACAGACTGAGGTACAGAAAGGGCCTGGATTCTAATCTGTACTGTGCAGGTGGGCTCCAGGCGGTCCTGGGACAAAGGCACGCCCTTTACTGTGATCTTGGCCGCACAGCAAGGGCCTGAGCAAAGGACTTGTAAGTGCAGTCTACCTCTAGAAGGCTACATTTCTATTTACCTGGACTAATTTCTCCTTTTAGGGAGCTCTGGTAGCGTAGTGGCTAAGGTACTTGACTGCTAACCAGAAGGCTGGCGGTTCAAACTCACCAGCCACTCCTCGGAAGGAAGGTTGGGCAATCCTACTTCCGTAGTGATACTGCCTCGGAAACCCAAGCAGGGGTCGCTATGAGTCAGGGCTGACTTGACGGCACATAACAACAACAACAATTTCTCCTTTTAACTGAATTGATGTGTCTTTCACAAAATTGTTTTGCTCACCTGGGCTGGTTTCGGGGTTTGGAATTTTGTGTGTTAGGATGAGTTCGTGGATACTCGTCTCAGAATTCAGAATAATCTGCAGTCGCTTAGAATGTACTCCGCTTGTCCAGTGAAGAAAGAAATGGCACGCAATTTTCAAAAAAAAGGTTCTTAGCGCCACCTGGTGGTCAATCTTATTATACCTCCCAGTGCCATAACCACTCCACCCCCGTCCAAAAAAAAAAAAAAAAAAAAACTCTGCCATCTTGATTCCGACTCACTGCAACACTATTGGCCAGAGTAGAACTGCCCCGTTGGGTTTCCAAGGCTGTAAATCTTTATGGAAACAGACTGCCTCATCTTTCTCCTGCAAGGCAACTATGGTTAGAATGCTTTAACCTCTGTACCAGGAGAAGCCTTTCCAGTCACTAGAACAAACTCTGTTTATTGTTTAAACAAGTTTGATTTGGGTTTCCAATTTGTCTTACTACTTTCACTTTTGTTATCTTAAAACCCTTTCTCTGCAAAGTAGGTGTATTTGTTTTCTAACACACGTAGGCACGGCCAGTGGAGTCAGATCCCACTGATAGCGACCCCTCCTTGGATTTCCGAGGCAGTATCACTACGGTAGTAGATTGCCCAACCTTCCTCCCTCTGAGTGGCTGGTGGTTTGAACCGCTACCCTTCTTCCACCAGACCACTCCCTTAGGTCACATGCTCACTCCTAAAACAATCACTGTAGCCAAGGGAATGCCGTTTACCTATTAGCTTTGTTGTGGCAGTGACAAGCTCCTTCCTGAACTAATAACTGTGGCAAGAAGAATAACATTCTGCTGACTGGACTAGGCTAGTAAGGATCTACCCCAGAGCTTGGTGTAGACTCTTTTCTACTATTCTACAAAACTTTCATGGATCCAATACAATAGGAAAAAGAATAAACATTAGAGAAGGATAGTAGGTCAAACCCTCAGGAAACAGACTCTTAAGAGCAATATTTGCTTAGGAAGTTTACTGGACTGTGCTCTTGGCCCCAATACCAAATAAGATTGGGCTGAAGGAAAAGTTGAGTCATGATTGTTGCTACAAGGCCTCAGTTGATCCCACAGGGAGCTTGGAGCTGGGATGGCTCTTCAAGCTTGTCTCAAATTGAAGCAAAGACATCAGTCCCTTCTGTCTCCACATTTACCAGTCATTGAATGTGGGCTTTCCCCAGGGAGGAGGGATAACATTGGGCAAAGTAACTCTTTTCAGCTAAAGGAGGTACTCAACTGTGAGCCAACAGCCACTAACACTTCTTACCAACTGGAGGAATGAGTGCTTTGATCCTGTATCTGGGTGGCACACCACAACATTCACTGCAATTAAAAAAAAAAAAAAAACTTTCTGCCATTAAATCAATTCCAACTTATAGCAACCCTTAAGTACAGAGTAGAACTGCCCCATTGGGTTTCCAAAGTTGTGAGTTCTTTGTGGAAGCAGACGACCTTATCATTCTTACAGAGAAAACTGGTGGGTTTGAACTGCTGGCCTCTTGGTTAGCACCCAAATGCTTTAACCACTATGCCACCACAGCTCCTATCCACTACAATTGGAAACCAATAGTGTCCACTAAGAGGTGACTGCAAATATCCAGACAAGCATTAGAACTAAGGCAATTGTAGCTCTGGGGAAATGGAAAAAACATTAACAGATTTTAAGTATGTTTTGGAACTAGAGTTACCAAAACGAGCTGATGAATATTGGGGGCTGGTAATACCAAGAAAAGAGTACATAAGATTTTTGGTTTGAGCCACTGGATGGGTGGTGGTGCCATGTTATGCAGATAGGAAAGTGTCTGCCACACAGTGTTGTTGTTAGGTGCCTTTGAGTCAATTCTGACCCATAGTGACCCTATGTACAACAGAATTAAACACTGCCCAGTCCTGACCATCCTTGCTAGGCTTCAGCCCATCGTTGTAGCCACTGTGTCAATCCATCTCGTCGAGGGTCTTCCCCCTTTTTGCTGACCCTCTACTTTACCAAGCTGGATATCCTTGTCCAGGGACTGGTCCCTTCTGACAACATGACCAAAGTACCTGAGATGAAGTCTTAGAAACTATTCTAGTTTCTAAGGATTATTTAGGCTGCATTTCTTCCAGGACACATTTGTTCCTTCTTCTGGCAGTCCGTTGTATTTTCAGGATTCTTCACCAACACAATTCAAAGGCATCAACTCTTCTTTGGTCTTCCTTATTCATTTTCCAGCTGATTTGTTTCTTTTTTCCTAACCTTCTACCACTTTACTCTGAAGATCATGTAAACTCATTAGAGAGTTTTAAGGAAAGGAACAACATAAGCTTTAGTAATAAAGTCCTGCCAGCATGTTGTTGTTGTTGTTGTTGTTGTTGTTATGTGCTGTCGAGTCGGACCCGACTCATAATGACCACTCCTTGGGTTTCTGAGGCAGTATCACTACGGAAGTAGATTGCCCAACCTTCCTTCCAAGGAGTGGATGGAGGGTTTGAACCACCAGGCAACTGATAGAGAAGCAAAATCCAGTAACAGAGGCTCAAACTCAGTTTTCACTTGTGGAATGGGCACCATATTTTGTTTTGTGTGTGTGTGTCAGTTGATTTTAGCTTTGTCGCGAAGCCTAGCAAGTTGTTTAGGAATGGAAAGAGAGGCCGGAACATAAAATCAAACATTAGTGTTACAGTGCCTGAGTCCATTTGACTTGTTAGATGGCATAAAGGGTGGAGATACTATTACTCTGCTAGATGTTTCTTTTATAAAAGTTTTCCAGATAAGGAACATATATGCCTCATTATCTCTGTTTGCTCTATTATATTAGAAGTCATTTATTATTGCACTTGGCTGGGATCTTTAAAGCCACAGAAACATTTTTGACCTAGCAGAGGGAATAGTACTGAATTCTCCAACAATGCTTCCTCTTTCTAGATGTTTGGTCAACATAAATCCAGTTAGATAATGTTGAATAGGAGGCAACCCCCAACCATACACCCAGTGGCCTCCAGGGAAATTGAGAGCCTTGCCTTCTCTGACCCATTCTTCTCTTCTCTCTACCCCTGTTGGCTCATCAATTATCATTCATTTAGTCAACAGTCATTTATGGGGTACTTGCCAAGTAGGAGACACTCTGTCAGGTGCTACAAGGAGTAAAAATTGATTAACTCTAAAGCTCACTATCGCCTGGCTTTTGGTATAATGGTGATGGGAGAGGAAACAAGATAAGGAAAGCTATGAAAGAGCTGAGGCCACCATGATTAATTCAACTAAGAGGAAAGAGGGAAAGAAGTAAGCAGATTACAAGGCTATAAAAGATGGGCAATATTTCAATAGCAGAGAAGTGGAAAAAGAACATTCCAATCTATGCATAAATTACCAATTCCTTAATAAAATAAATTTCTGGAGACTGTTTTAAAATACAGCTCCAAAATTCTCTGTGACTTTTAAAATATGACCTCAAAACTCTTCGACACTCTTCTTATTGAGAAGTGATGTCTATGCCCTCTTCCCTTGAAACTGGGTTCTAAAACAAACAAACGAAACTCATTGCCTTGGAGTCAGATCTGACTCATAGCAACACATCCGTAGGTTTCTAAGATGGTACCTCAATGGAAGTAGATTGCCCAATCTTCCTTCCTAGGAGTGTCTGGGGGGTTTGAATGCCTTAGGCACTATGCCACCAGAGCTCTATGACTGCTTAACTAATGTTAGTTTCCAGACCTAGGCCTTAAAACAGGACGCTTCTTCTCTTGACTTGCAGTATGCTCACTCTTAGAATCTACCTTCCAAATAAGAAATTACAACTAGAATATACAAAGAGACCGCAGAGGCCTATAGAGGTGTTCTGACCAACAGCCCAGGTAAGCTCCCAGCCATCAGCCAGCATCAACTTCCAGGCATGTGAGTGAGCCAGGCTTCAAGGTGAGTCCAGCTTCCAGCTTTATGTCATCCCAGCTAATGACCTTCCTCTAGCCTTCAATTTCTTCTGTAAAATGTGGAGAGTAATATCTATTTTTCAGGGTTGCTATGAGAGAGCTCTGGTAGTGTAGTGCCTAAGGCACTTGACAGCTAAGCAGATGGCTGGCGGTTCAAACCCACCAGCCACTCCTCGGAAGGAAGATGGGGCAATCTACTTCCATAGTGATACTGCCTCGGAAACCCAAGGAGGGGTCGTTATGAGTCGGGTCTGAATCGAGGGCATATAACAACAACAACATGAGTATTAAATGAAACAACCTGATGATATAGCTCATCTGACAAAGATCACTAGGGACCAACCTGCAGATCAACTAAGTTAAGTTTATTGGCTGCAACAAGGAGGGCATTTCAGAAGAACTGTGGAATAACTCTCACTAAAAACAAAGGAGGAAATGTTATTGTGGGATAATTATTGTAGGATTTTGGAGAAGGACAGCATTTAGGTAAAATTTAAGTGAAACAGTGTTTCAACCGGCTCAAAGCAAAACAGGGCTGTGTGTGAAGGGATTGAGATCAGGTTTAGGCTACAAAGTGTACTCAGGTTCCTGTTTCCTTGGAAACTACAAAGTTAAGATAAATGTGGAATGTTGTATCCAGAAACCCCTGGGTTGGCAATCAAGGCTGCTTCTCTGGGTCCAAAGTGACTCAGGTCTTCCAGGCAAGAGAGGGATTCTTGCTGTTCCATTTGTACTGTTTTTATTTCAAACCATAAATTTTCTGACAGTTCTGTGCTTCTAGGGAGCATGGTTTTTCAGCACTATATCTTTTTATCAAAAGCATTTTTCACAGGCTTACGTATGTAAACACTTAGTACACTGCCTGGCATATGAACCCATTGAGGTCAAGTTGCTTCTGAAACAAAGTGACACTAAAGGACAGTAGAACTGCCCCAAAGTGTTTCTAAGGGTATAAATCTGTATGAAGGCAGCCTGCCACAACGTCTTTCTCCTGTGAAGAGGCCAGTGGGTTCGAAACATTGGCCTTTAGGTTGGTAGCTGAGCACTTTAACTGATGTGTCATCAGGGCTTCTTCCCGGGCACATGGTGAACCTCAATAATAGTTTCTCCCTCACATTCAGGCAAAGCTTCTTCTCTTACTCACTCCCTATCAAAGAAAAATCTCATAAGGTGTTCAACAATCATCACAGCCAGGTCGCCGGGTAAGCAAGGAAACCCTCAGAGTAAGAGCCTCCACCTGCCTATCCCAGCAGAATCCTATTCTACCTACAATATGAGCCTCAAAATGAACAAGACAATCCAGAGAGAAGCCCTGTCTGTCACTCGCACATCACTAGGAAAATGCATATTTCACCTGGACAGGTGGCCCTGTTGTACCCAGGCTATGAAGGAGTAGTTCGGCACAAGGAATATGCCAACACACGACAATGCAAAAGCAATAGGAAAGTTTATTAGCTAACTTAAGTTAGGGTCCTTGCCCTTACCAAATCAGTGTCTTGAGCAAAAGACCCCGTGCCCCAGTATTTTCACAAATTTATGGAAGAATATGGGGTGGAGCTGCACCAGGGCGAGAGGGTACAGATGATTGGTTGTTGCTAAGGGATTTAGGGCAGTGATCTAAGATGTTGGGGGATGTAGAGAAACCCCCCGGCTTCAAAGTCCACTTAGGGAAATATTATCTAGGGAGGATACAAGGCTCAGGTATGTGGAAGACTTTCAGGAGCCGAGCAGATCTCCGATAAGTGCTGAATCTGATGGCTTTTGTGATGCGTGCTGAGTTTGGAGGAAGTTTCTGATACCTGCTGAGACTGGAGGGCAGATAAAGGCCCTAAGGAGTGTTTAGAATTCCAAAAGTCTTGTTAGTATTGCTGACACTAAAAGGTTTCTGGTTAAAGATTTTCCTGGAGGCTACTAGGACTCTGGCCTCAGACTCACAGCCCCAGTCCTCTCCTGTTGCCCCATTACCCCAAATTCATAAATGCTCTGAGAGCTCACTGTGAGAATATTAAGCCCCGTATTAGTCAAAGTAAAGCTTAACTGTTGTGATAATCATTTCAAAATATAGAATCTTATTTCTGTCTAAGGTTCCACAGTGAACAATCCAGGGGCAGCACTGATCTTCATGGTTATTCTAGGCTCAGGTTTCTTCCAAGTCACTTCTCAACCATTCCCAAGGTCACTGTGCTTGTCTGCATGGTTGAAGTTGGGGTGCTGCTATGTCTAAGCATCAGCCAGGGTGGTACTTAGACATAAGGAGGGATTAAATTTTGTCCCTCCCAAAATGCATATTAGAATCCTAACCCCTATACCTGTGGATGTAATCCTGTTTAAAAATAGAGTTTTCTTTTTTATGTTAATTCAATCAGACCAGAGCAGGTGGATTCTAAATCTAATCACTTCTGACTATAAACAGAACAGATTAGACACAGAGACATGCACTCACAGAGGAAGACAAACACCATGTGAGGAACATCTATAACCAAAGGAACCAAGGAACACTTAGGACTACTGACAAGGAAGGAATTGACACAGTTGAGACGCTGATTTGAATTTTCAGCCTCCAGAACTGTGAGAAAAGAGATTTCTGTACTTGAAAGCCACTCACTGTGGCATTTGTATTACAGTAGCTCTAGCTAACTAAGACATTAGCAAACATCACTTCCTCACTCCATTGGCACTTAGACAACTGCTGGGGAACTGGGAAATGTAACGTAGTGGGGTAGCTATTTGCCTCTGGTGGCACACTGCCAAAGGCACCTGACTGCTGACCAGTTTGGCAGTTCAAACTCACCAGCCACTCTGCAGAAGGAAGATGGGGCAAGCTACTTCTATAAAGATTTACTTCCCAGGAAACCCAGTGGGGGTCGCTGTGAGTCGGAATGTACCCTATGGCAGTGAGTTTGGTTTGAGTTTAAGTTATGCATTAGGCTGCGAACCTAAAGGTTGGAGATTCAAACCCACAAGGGGCTCAATGGGAGAAAAGATTTGGTGATCTGCTGCTATAATGATTACAGCCAAGGAAACCCTGTGAGGCAGTTCTACTATGAACCAGAATCAGTACAGTGGCATGAAACAACAACAAAAACAAAATAGAGAAAGAAGAATGTGGATTTTGGTGGTCAGCTAGTAGTCTCTACCACAACCAAAGAGCCACTCTCAATACTGCTCAATACTGATGCTTGGGTAGAGCTCTCTACTCCAATCAAGAAAAATGGCTAGAATGACAAGAACTCAGAATTTGTGCCTGGAACCTGTGGAGTTAGATGGAAGGAGGTTTGCAGCCACAGCTCCCTCTACTGTGTCACAATAGTGTCACCATCAGCTGTTAAGGAGCTCTGGTAGCATAGTGCCTAAGGCACTTGACTGCTAACCAGAAGGCTGGTGGTTCAAACCCACCAGCCACTCCTCGGAAGGAAGATGAGGCAATCTACTTCCATAGTGATACCACCTCGGAAACCCAAGGAGGGGTCATTATGAGTCTGACTCGACGGCACACAACAACAACAACAACAATCATCAGCTGTTAAGTGTGAGGAAGTGATTTGTTGTTAATAATAAAGTACTCATGTCTGCAAAAGGAGCTCTGGTGGTGCTGTGGTTAATGCACTGGGCTGCTAACCAAAAGGCAAGTGATTTGAACCCACCAGCAACTCCACAGGAGAAGGTAAGGCAATCTACTTCCATAAAAATTTGCAGCCTTGGAAACCCAATGGAGGTTGCTATGAGTAGGAATCGACTCAATGGCAGTGGGTGGTGGGCATGTCTGCAAATAATTTACTTTTTATAGAGCAAATAGTCAAGGTTTTAAAAACATTACTGCCATTCACTTAAAACCATACGTGCTTCTTGAATAGGAGTGAAAGGTAAAATGATACCTAACAGCCTGGAGTAACGATGGGCATGAGCTTGCAAAGGTGAGTTTTATTTATTGTGTGTTTTAATAAAGAACTGCAAGTGTGAATGATAGGTTATTGAAAGAAGTCTTAGAAAAGGCAGCACCTTATAGGGGAACAAGCATGAATCTGGCAATCAGAAAGTTGGGTTCTATTCTTGAATTAACTGAGTCAAATAAGCACATTTGTTAAATGCCTACAACATGCCAACCACATGACAGTAAGTATCCATGGGCAGATCACTTGACATCTCTGGTCTTGTTCACCTCCATCCCACCACCATAAAATAGAAAATTGAATTCACTATCTTCTGAAGCCATCTTCAACTCTAAACCCATTGCCATTGAGTTAATTCCAACTTAACTTGTGTGAGAGTAGAACTGTGCTCTATAGGATCTTCAATGGCTATGATGTTACAGAAGTGGACCACCAGGCATCTCTTCCTCATTGCTGCTGGGTAGATTTGAACTGTCAACATTTTAGGTAGTAGCTGAGTGCAAACTGTTTGTTCCACCCAGAAACGTCTTCAATTCTTACATAATCAAATTCTGATTCTATAAAGTAAATCTCTTTTTTTGTGATCCTGGGAAGAGAAATGAATGGGCCAAGAGGAAGACTTGACAGAGACAAAAGCCTCCAGTTACTTAAACACTGTTCTGCCTGAGAACATATGATTTGGACATAATCACAAGGAAACATCATTTTTTAAGTCCAAATGAGGAATGTTGTATTAATAAAAAAAAAAGTGGAGGAAGACTTCAAGTGAGATGGCAGAATAGGCAGACAAGTTGCACAGACCCTCTGCAACAAAGAAATGAGAAACCAATTGAAATAAATACAGAAGATAGTCCTGGGACCCTGAGATTTGAAGGGAAGGATTAAATACTAACTGGTAGAAAGACCTGAATGAAAAGAGTGAATAAGGAAAGAAATGGAGCTGTAGACAGCTGGCTATCCTGAGAGTACAGCCATTTTGAATAGTTGCAAGTGGCATTTAGATATGGCAACAACCTAAGAATCAGCTCTGCTCACCAAGGACTGCATGAGCAAGGACTGCACTGGTGGCTGACAACTAGAAAGGAAAATAGCAAAGAAAGAGACAAACAGAGCTACGGACTGCTGGCTGTCCTGACAGCACAACCATTTTGAATATTTTCGAGTGGTGTTCTGATCTGGGCACTACCTAAGAATACACTTCACTTGCCAAGGACAGCACAGGCAACTGCACTGGAGCCTGATGACTAGAAAGGTGAGATTATTCTTATCCACACCCTCTTGGTGAACAAAGATGTGGCCATCTCCTGCCTCCACCACCTTCTTGACCAGGAGGAATTCTGTCCCAGTCTGTGCCCTGACAGAGCCTGGGTGCCCTTCCCTGCCCCTCACAGTTTTCTTTTTGTTTATTTGTTTGTTTTCAAATTTTCTTTTTTTCTTCATTCTTTATTCCTTTTATTTATTTTTCTCTTTGCCTTCCCTGGTTCTTGTGTTTTGTTCTCTCTCTCTCTCTCTCTCTCTCTTTCTCTCTTTCTCTGTGTGTGTGTGTGTATGTGTGTCCCCTTTTCCTGGTTCCCTTCTTTTTTCTTTCTTTTCTTCTTTTGGTTCTTCTCTTCCTTGCTTTTCCTTTTGCAGTTTTCCAATTTTTTTTCTTTATTGTTCTTTCACTCTTGCTCTTTTCTTTCATCCCCCTATCACCAGATATTTTAGGGATTTTTTCATTATTTTTCTTTTCTCCTTATTTTGTTTTTTAAAATATTTTTCTTATTATTTATTGCTTACTTTTTTTTTTCAATTGTTCCTCCTTGTTTATGCAGTTTGGAATTTTTGTTCTCTTGGGGTTTTTTTATTTTGTTTTTCTTTCTTTTGTTTTTTTCATCTAACTGACTGGAAGACAGCAACTGTTCCCATTCCCACACAACCCAACCACACCTACACCTCCTGCAGTTCCAGGTGGCTGCATCAACTGATCAATGATAGATGGGGGCCAATACCAGTTCAACTCACCCTCCACTGCTGTTCATGAACAGCTAATGGAAATCAGTGCACACACTCTCATTCTCTATCAAATCCAACAAGAGACAGGTGGTGACTGCCTAAGTGCTACCAACTAACAAATAGAGGAACACAGTACCCTGCTCACATAGATATATCAAAACAAAATAAAACAATTTTGGGGGTGAATCACACCAACATACAACCACCAATTAAATAGAAATACAACATCACCATGTCTCAGAGACAACTGACCATCCTAGTCCACACAAAGAAGCAAAATAAAGCAATACAAGCAAAGGACAAAGATACAGGACCAGAAAATATCCCTGAGGAAGAAGTAGCACTGGGACTCCCTGGTAAGGAATTCAAAAGAATTATATTTAGGTACCTTCAATGGATTGAAAGCAGAAGGAAAACACTGACAAAATTAAGGAAAACACTGAAAAACTCTAGGACAATTTAGAAAAACAATACAAGAACAAACTGAAAAAATAAAAAATTAGAAATGATACAAAAACAACAAATAGAAACCCCAAACATTAATACTAAGATTTCAGAAATAGATAACTGCTGCATCCGGCAAAACAGCACAGGTCATGAAATGAAGTGACAAGAAAGGATTAATTAGTTTTTTTATTATTATTATTTTACATGAACAGTGGCCAGGCAGACACCCTGCATGTTCTGCAAGAGCGATCCCTGATGCCTTTGTTCTACTTTATTTATATGTTTGTACATGATTACATCATTAGTCTTAGAAGTCATGCAGTCAGCTTATTCTCTACAGAGCTAAAGTTTTACTTCTTTACGTGCTCAAGGACAACAGGTGGTCATTAAAACAATCACAGAAGTCTTCTCAGGAATAAGGAGTGTAAAACGATAAATCTTTACTAGGATACAGTGACCCAAAGTATATGATAAAAACATGGAGAATAATATCTACTTTTAATACTTTGATGTTTTGCCAATTAAGTATTTAACAGTGAGAAAGACCTTGCCATCTCTTAAAGCAACAATCAACCACAGAGAGGCCTTGCCATCTCTAAAAGCAAACACGCAATCACAAGAGAGGCCTTGTCATCTCTTCACTGTAATTAAAACATGTGCCTTGCAATTATGCTCTTTTGGGGGTCTTTTTCTTGGTCCCCAACAGATAACACATTGAATGGGCAAAGGAGTAGAATCGAATCAATGGAAGACAGAATTAATGAGATTGAAGACCAAAGCTTGAAGGCAAATACTGCAATATTACTTTATTAAAGGATCAATCAGGAAAAAAAAAAAAAGAAGATCAAAACAAAATGAAGGAAGCCTAAGATTCATGTGGGATACCATCAAAAGGAATAATTTTCATGTGATTGAAATTCCAGAACAGGAAGAGACAAATAAAACCACAGAGAAAATTGTTCAAGATTTGTTTGAAGAGAATTTCTCTAATATGATGAAAGACATGAAGATATTCATTCAAGAAGTTCAATGAATCCCAAACAAGATAGGCCCCAAAAGAAAATCACCAAGACATATCATCATCAAACTGACCAAAACCAAAGACAAAGAAAGAATCCAGAAGGCAGCACAGGAAAAACAAAAAGTTACTTACAAAGGGCAATCAATAAGACTAAGCTGTGATTTCTCAGCAGAAGCCATGCGGAAAAGAAGGCAATGGGATGATATATATAAAACTCTGAAAGAAAAAAAATGCCAACCAAGAATTGCATACCCAGAAAAAAATTGTCCATCAAATATGATGGTGAAATGGACATTTCCAGGTAAATAGAAATTAAGGGAGTTGTTAAAACCAGACCAGTCTTACAAGAGACATTAAAAGGAATCCTTCAGACAGCAATCCAACAACAACAGACCACCAATGATTAACACACATGATGACATAACCCAGAAACCAACAGTTCTAGAAGTGTCCAAAGTCAAATAAGCTTCAAGACTGGAAACAGGGAACCAGAGACATCAATTGGTAAAGGAGGACAACTACAAACCAGAAAGAGGGAATAAGTAGTGTAGGAACAGAACTTCCAAATGGTGAGGAAGTAAAGACAATTGAGAGCTAGAACAGACTGTTCTAAACTTGGGAGACAATTATAAATCACAGGGTAACCTCAGAGAAAAATAGTAAATCTTACCATCAAAATAAAGAAGAGAAGAGCCAAAAATATTTAGCCAGAGGAAAGCTTTATTAAGGCCAGGGTCTGAGGTAAGCAGGCCCAGGGCTTGAAAGTTGCTTTTCACTTGGGAGTGGTCCATATTAAGGCCAGAACCTAGTGCCTAAGGCACTTGACTGCTAACCAGAAGGCTGGTGGTTCAAACCCACCAGCCACTCCTCAGAAGGAAGGTTGGGCAATCCTACTTCCGTAGTGATACTGCCTCGGAAACCCAAGGAGGGGTCGCTATGAGTCGGGGGTGACTCGACGGCAAACAACAACAACAACAACAACAAGGTAGGCAGGCCCAGGGCTAGGAAATTGCTTTTTGCTTGGGTGTGGCTCTATATTAAGGCCAGGACCTGAAGTAGGTGGGCCCGGGGCTGGGAGCTGCTTTTTACATAGGGGCAGCTCCTTCTTAAGGCCAGGGCCTGAGATAGGTGGGCTGTGGCTTGGAGGCTGCCTTTCTCTAGGGTGTGGCCTTTATTAAGGCTGGGTCCTGAGGTAGGTGGGCCCAGGGCTTGGAGGCTGCTTTTAACTTGGGGGAAGCTGTATTTTAAGGCCAGGGCCTGAAGCATGTGGGCTGGGACTCAGGGCTGCTTTTTGCTTGGAGGCAGTTCTATTTTAAGGCCAGGACCTGAAGTAGGTGGCCCTGGAGCTGGGAGCTGCTTTTCTCTTTGAGCAGCTTTTTATTAAGGCCAGGGCATGAGATAGGCAGCCCGGAGCTTAGAGGCTGCTTTTCCCTTGGGTGTGGCTCTTTATTAAGGCTGGGGCCTGAGGTAGGCATGCCCAGGGTTTGGATGCTGCTTTTCACTTGGGGGCAGCTGTATTTTAAGGCCAAGGCCTGAAGTAGGTGGGCTGAGACTCAGGGGCTGTTTTTTCCTTGGGGGCAGCTCTTTATTAAGGCTGGGGCCCAAGGTAGGTGGGACGGGGGCTCGGGGTCTGATTTCCACTTGGGGGCAGCTATATTTTAAGGCCAGAGTCTAAAGTAGGCAGGCCAGGGTTTGGGGGCTGCTTTTTGCTTGTGGGCAGGTCGATTTTAAGGACATTGTCTGAGGTAGGCAGGTGCAGAAGGGTTAGGGACAACTAAGGAAGATGAATTTCTCTGTCAGTTTGTCACCCTGTGGTGGCTTTCATGTTGCTGTGAGGGTGGAGGCTATACCACCATGTTGTAAAATGCCAGCAGGCTTACCCATGGTGGAGAGGTTTCAGCAGAGCTTCTGGGCTTAGACAGACTAGGAAAAAGGAGAGGCCATCCACTTCTCAAACAATTGGCCAGTGAAGACCTTATGAACAGCAGTGAAACATTGTCTGATATATTACGGGAAATCTTTATGAATAGCCCTGAAACATTGTCTGATATAGTGCCAGAAGATGAGCCCCTCATGTCGGAACTCAAAATTTGACTGGGGAAGAGCTGACTCCTCAGAGTAGAGATGACTTTAATGATATGAGTAGAGTAAAGCTTTCAGGACCTCCACTGGCTGATGTGGCATGACTCAAAATGAGTAGAAACAGATGCAAACATGAATTAATAACTGGAGCATGGAATGTACAAAGTATGAATCTAGGGATATTGAAAGTTTTCAAAAATAAATGGAACACATAAAGATCAATATCCTAGGCATTAGTGAGCTGAAATGGACTGGTTTTGGCCATTTTGAGTCAGACAACCTTATGATCTACTATGCCAGGGATAACAAATTGAAGAGGAATTGTGTGGCATTCATCATCACAAAGTTTCAAAATCTGTCCTAAGGTACAACACTGTCAGTGATAGGAAAAAATACATATGCCTACAAGGAAGACCAGTTAATACTACTATTATTCAAACTGACACACCAACCACCAAAGCCAAGGATAAGGAAATTGAAGATTTTGACCAACTTCTGCAGTCTGAAATTGATCAAACATGCAATCAAGATGTGTTGATAATCACTGGTGACTGGAATGCAAAGGTTGGACACAAAAAGGAGCTACCAGTAGTTGAAATATGGCCTTGGTGATAGAAATAATGCTGGAGATTGCATGACAGAATTTTGCAAGACCAATGACTCATTTCAAAGAATACATTTTTTCAACAACATAAATGACAACTACACACATAGACTTTACCAGGTGGAATACACAGGAATCAGATCAACCATATCTATGGCAAGGGACCATGGAGAAGTTCAATATCTTTGGCTAAAACAAGGCCAGAAGCTGATTGTGGAACAGACCAGCAACTGCTCATCTGCAAGAGCAAGGTGAAGCTGAAGAAAATTAAAACAAGTCCAGGGGGCTGACCGGCAAGATGGCAGACTAGGCAGAAAGACTGCACAGGTGCTTTTCAACAAAGAAAAGGGAAACCAATTAACACAAACACAGAAGATAATCCTGGACCCCTGAGCCTTGAAGGGAAGGATAAACAAGTGGACTAAACCCCAACTAGCAGAAGAATTTGCATGAAAATACCAAAA
>NW_006921612.1:4609391-4611031 GCF_000298275.1 Orycteropus afer afer
GGTCAATGACATGAGACAATGTATATGTGAACTGTTGTATGAAAAGTGAATTTACTCTGTAAATCTTCACCCAAATCCTAATAAAAAAAAAAAATAAGAAAGAGCCAAAATCAACACCTTAACCCAACACCTCCAACAATTACAAAAAAACAGCAAGAAAAGCCTACAGTTGGGGATGGTCATTTGAAAAAAAAAAAAAAGCCTATAGTCACCAGAAGAAAGGAAATAATAAAGATTCAAGGAGAAATAAATTAAACAGAAAATAGAAAGACAATAGAAAAAATCAACAGGACCAGAATTTGGTTTTTTGAAAAGGTTAATGAAATTGACAAACCACTGGAAAATTTAACAGAGGGAAAGAATACAAATAGCGTGAATAAGAAACAAATTGAATGATGTCACAACAGAACCAATGGAAATGAAAAGGATAACATCAGGATATTATGAAGAACTATATTCCAACAAATTTGAAAATCTAGAAGAAATGGACAGCTTTCTAGAAACACACCACTTACCTAAACAGACTGAGGTGGAAATTTTGACTAGACCCATAACAAAAGAAGAAATTGAACAGGTCATAAAAAAAATTACCAACTAAAAAAAGCCCTGTCCCAGACAGTTACACTGGAGAATTCTATCAAATGTTTGGTGAACTGACACCAACACTACTCAACCTATTCCAGAACATAGAAAAGCATGGAATTCTCCCTAACTCATTTTACTAAGCAAGCATAACCTTGATACCAAAACCAGGCAAAAACATCACTAAAAAGGAAAACTACAGACCAATATTCCTCATGAATATGGATGCAAAAATCTTCAACAAAATCCTAGCCAATAGACTCCAACAACTCATCCAAAAAATAATACATGTATTATTTATGACCAAGTGGGCTACATACCAGGCATGCAACATTTGAAAAACAATCAACGTCATCCATCACATAAATAAAATAAAGGAAAAGAACCACACGATCATATTAATTGATGCAGAAAAGTCATTTGATAAAATCTAACACCCTTCCTGATTTAAAAAAAAAACTCTCAGAAAAATAGGAATAGAAGGGACACTCCTCAACATAATAAAGAGCATCTATGCAAAACCAACAGCCAACATTATTGTTGTTAAGTGCCGTCGAGTCGTTTCCGACTCATAGCGACCCCATGCACAGCAGAGCGAAACACTGCCCGATCCTGCGCCAGCCCCACAATCCCTGCTATACTTGAGCCCATCATCGCAGCCACCGTATCAATCCATCTCCTTGAAGGCCTCCCCCTCTTTCGTCGACCCTCCACCCTACCAAGCAGAAAATATATCCTCGTAATTTCTGAATAAACTGTCAAATCTCAGTATTCCAGGTTTAAAACTTTATCAGATCAGTTCTCCATGAGATTGATGCTAAATTGTTTGAGGGAGGAAAGTTGTTGTTGTTGTTGTTAAGTGCCATCCAGTCGTTTCTGACTCATAGCGACCTCATGCACAGCAGAACGAAACACTGCCCGATCCCGCACCAGCCCCACAATCCCTGCTATACTCGAGCCCACCATCGCAGCCACTGTATCAATCCATCTCGTTGAAGGCCTCCCCCTCTTTCGTAGACCCTCCACCCTACCAAGCATGACATCCTTCTCCAGGGAAT
>NW_006921612.1:4612906-4622913 GCF_000298275.1 Orycteropus afer afer
TTGCTCCCAGAGACCCGGTCCCTCTCGGGAGGGTAACAAGGGAAAGTGTTCAGTGCAGATCAGTGACTAAGCACTATAATTCTAGATTATAGAGTTCTTATAAATCTACATTTTGATGGCTGAAATTGTGTTTTTTATGTCTCTTTTGTGCTCTCCATAGAATCTAGGATATAATCAGCCATCAATATACAGATGTTGCACAGAAGAATCAACATACCTAATTCCATCATACTAACCAATTCTTTTGCCATAATTTAACACAGTTCTTTTGTCTTAAGAATTGCTTATGAAGTGGCCCCAGTCCTGGGATTTGCAAAATTTTTCATTAAATTGTGATTGTGAGGTATTTGTTGAAGCTGGGATTTATATGACGTTAACACAAATGGACTGTCACACACTAGGCAACACCTTAAAAACAGCCTCAAGCATCAACAGGAAGGTGCATGTCTAGTCTTTTAAATACACACTGTGCAGACCTGCTGATATAAAGTGGAAACCACCTGGGATGATGAATTTTAGGTGTCAACTTGGCTAGGCTATGATTCCCAGTGATTTGGCCAGACACTAGACTAGTTGCTGCTCCACAATGTAATTCAATGCAAGGTAATGTAATCATCTTCCGTAAGATAATCAATCAATCAGTTGAAAGGGGAGTTTCCTTAGGGTGTGGACTCTAAGACTGTAGTTGTTGTTTTAAGTTCCCTCAAGTCAATTCTGACTCATAGCAACCCTAAGTACAACATTATGAAACACTGCTCAGTCCTGCACCACCTTCCCTCACAATCCTTATTATACTTCAGCCCATCATTGTAGCCACTGTGTCAATCCATCTTATTGAGGGTCTTCCCCTTTTTCACTGACTCTTCACTTTACCAAGCATGATATCCTTCTCCAGGAACTGATCCCTGCTGACAGCATGACCAAAGTAGGTGAGACAATGTCTGGCCATTCTCACTCTCAAGCAGCATTCCAGCTGCACTTCCTCCAGGACAGATTTGTTTATTCTGGCAGCCCATGGTATTTTCAATATTCTTCAGCAACAAAATTTAAAGTCATCAACTCTTCTTCAGTCTTCCTTATTCACTGTCTAGCTGTCACATGAATACGAAATGATTGAAAATACTGTGACTTGGGTTAGGCATACTTAGTCTTCAAAGTGACATCTTTGCTCTTTAACATGTGAAAGAGGTTCCTTGTAGGAAATTTGTCCATATATCTGATTTCTTGACTGCTGCTTCCATGGGTATTGATTACAGATCCAAGTAAAATGAAATCCCTAACAACGTCAATCTATTTTCCATTTATGATGATGTTGTTTATTGATTCAGTTGTGAGGATTTTTGTTTTCTTTATGTTCAGATGTAATCCACACGGTAGACTGTAGACTTTGCTTTTCCTCAGTAAGTACTCCAAGTCATGTTCACTTTCAGAAAGTACGGTTGTGTCATCTGCATATAACAGGTTGTTAGGAAGTCTTCCTCCAATCCTGATGCCACGTTCTTCTTCATATAGTCCAGATTCTCAGATTATTTGCTTAGCACAAAGGTCATGTTAGTATGGTGAAAGAACACACCCTTTCTGATTTTAAACCATGCAGTATTCACTTGTTCCGTTCAAATGACAGCCTCTTGGTCTATGTATAGGTTGCTCATGAGCATAATTAAGTGTTCTGGAATTCCCATTCTTCTCAATGTTATCCATAATTTGTTACAATCCACACTGTTGAATGCCTTTGCATAGTCAATAAAACACAGCTAAACATCTTTCTGGTATTCTTTGGTTTCAGCCAAGTTCCATCCAACATCATCAATGATGGCCCTCTTTCCACATCCTTTTCTGAATCCAGCTTGACTTTCTGGCAGTTTCCTGTTAGTATACTGTTGCAAGAGTTTTTTTAATTATCTTTGGCAAAATTTTACTTGCTGATATTGTTCAATAATATCCACATTCTGTTGAATCATTTTTGTTTGGAATGGGCACAAATATGGATCTCTTCCTGTCTATAGCCTCATAAACAGGTATTTTGGCAGAACTCACTGTCTCTCTCACTGCAATCTCCCCATCATCTGACCTATCAATTTTTAAATAAAATTTGATGCCTGACCTGTGGATTTTAGACTTGCCAGCCACCCCCAGTCCCAAGAACCATCAGGAGTCACCAACATGTTGCCTGACCTATGGATATTGGATATACCAGTCCCAATAATTGCAGAAGCCAGTCCTTGAAGTAAATCAATCAATATCTTTCTTTCTTTTTCTCTATCTATCATCTATCTCATTGTCGGGTTTAAGCCATTAGTAGTCATATTGGCATTGGGCTTCTCTAGAGACCCCTAAAACATTTTGGTACCAAGAATGGTTCTAAAGAAACAGAATCTTAAGAATGTGTTTTCTGAATTGGTTTTTAAAGCCATGTTCTCAGGAGGCTATGTTGTTGTTGTTGTTGCTGTTGTCGTTGTTGTTGTGTGTCATCAGGTCATCTCCGACTCATAGGATCCTTATATACAGCAAAACAAAACACTGCCCAGTCCTGTGCCAGCCTCATGATCCCTACAATACATGAGCCAATCGCTGCAGCCACTGTGTCAATTCATCTTGTTGAGGGCCTCTCCTTTAGTTGACCCTCCACTTTACCAAGCATGACATCCTTCTCCAGAGAATGGTCCCTTCTGACAACATGACCAAAGTAGGTGAGACGAAGTCTGGCCATCCTCACATCCAAGGAGCATTCCAGCTGCACTTCGTCCAGGACAGATTTGTTAGCTCTTTTAGCAGTCCACAGTACTTTCAGTATTCTTTGCCAACACCATAACTCAAAATCATCAACTCTTCTTCAGTCTTTCTTATTCATTGTCCAGCTCTCACATGCATATGAGGCGACTGAAAATACTATGGCTTGGGTTAGGTGCATCTTAGTCTTCAAGGAGTTATCTTTGTTCTTCAGCACTTGAAAGAGGTCTTTGCAGCAGATTTGCCCAATGTAATACGTCTTTTGATGCCTTGACTGCTGTTTCCATTGGCATTGATTGTAGAACCAACTAATAGGAAGTATTTGACAACTTCAATCTTTTCTCCATCTGTCGTGATGTTGCTTATTGGTCCAGTTGTAAGGATTTTGTTTTCTTTATATTGAGATATAATCCAGGAGGCTATATATGCTTTAAATCAGCACCCATTATATGATGTTGTTTCTCCTATAGCCAGGATTTATGGGTCCAGGAATCAAGAGATTGAAATGGGAGTGGCACTGCTCAGTGTATGCTCTTAGTTCAAAAGGGAGAATGTTCCCACTAGGAGACAACACCGATTCCATTTAACTGAAAATTATGTATGCTACCCAGCCACTTTGGGAGCTCTGGTAGCATAGTGGCTAAGGCACTTGACTGCTAACCAGAAGGCTGGCGGTTCAAACCCACCAGCCACTCCTCGGAAGGAAGGTTGGGCAATCCTACTTCCGTAGTGATACTGCCTCGGAAACCCAAGGAGGGGTCGCTATGAGTCAGGGCTGACTCGACGGCACATAACAACAATAACAACAACAACCCAGCCACTTTGGGATCCTCATGTCTCAGAAGCAACAAGTCAAGAAGGGAGCAACCATATCGGATGGTGTGATTGATCCTGATTACCAAGGAGAAATTGAACTGTTATTACACAATGGAAGTAAGGAAGAGTGTGTCTTGAATACAGGGGATCCCTTAGGGTTTCTCTTAGTACTATTATGCTTGTGATTAACATCAAAGGAAAACTACAGTAACTCAGTTCCAACATGACTATTAATGGCCCAGAACCTTCAGGAATGGAGATTTGGGTCACTCCACCAGCAAAGAATCACAGCTAGCTAAGGTGTTTGCAAAGGGAATGTGGAATAAGTAATAGAAAAAGGTAGTTATAAATATGGTTGTATAAATTACAACCATATGACCAGTTGCAGAAATGAGGACTGTAATTTTAAGCATTTCCTTTTTTGTTATTAATATGTTTATGTAAGTATACATCTATACATAGCAAATAGAAAACATCTTTGTTTTCTTCCCTCTCTTATTCTATTGGAGAGCTCTGGTGGTGTAATAATTAAGGCATGTGGCTGCTAACCAAGAGGTCAGTGGTTTGAACCCACCAGCTGCTCTGTGGAAGAAAAATGGGGCAGTCTGCTTTGATAAAGATTTACAGCCTTGGAAACCCAATGGGGGTAGCTAAGAATCAGAATCAACTCATGGCAGTGTATTTGTTTTTTGGTTCTTATCCCATTGCTTATCATAAAACACAAATGTGAAGGGGTTAGTGTGTATACATGTTACTTGTATCATGTTAGGTGGAAGTGATGTAATTGTCTTTATTTGGAGATTATGTATGGTTTAAGGAGATGTGTATATGTGCCAAGTTGACAAAGGGTAGACTGTGATAGTTCATTTGTGTGTCAACTTGACTGAGCTATGACTCCCAATGATTTGGCCAAAAATTAGAATAGTTGATGTTTCATAATGTAACCTAATGTAATGTAATATAATCAATCAGTTGAAAGCGGAGTTTCCTTACGATGTGGTCTTCCTCCAGACTGTAAACAGCTATTTTGGAAGATCTCTCTCTCTCTCTATCTATCTATCGCTATCTCTGTCTCTCTCTCTTTCTCAGTAACCCAGTTCCAACATGACTACAATATATTTTAAGTAAATATATAATTTACTTTTGAAAACCCAATACAAAATACCCTTGAACTCTCCATCTTCCATAAACAGGAAAGTAATTTCAAAGGCTGTGCAACCACTAGCATAGCATGCTTTCCGATTTCCATTTTGCGTGACTAGGAGAATAATGTACCAGAAGAAGCCTCTTAGAGGGTGGAGCAGGAGCCATAGAGAACCATACACAACCGAGTGTTTCCCAAAGAGCAAAATCAGAACTTAATCAAGGAATTTCTATGGACCAGTGACTGCTGTGTATCTCCTTTCTGAAAAGGAATGTTATGATTCTCAAGGAGCCATGGCGGCACAATTGTAAAGTGCTCAGCTACTACTTGAAAGGTCAGCAGTGTGAACTTACCAGCCACTCCATAAGAGAAAGATGTGGCAATCTGCTTTCATAAAGATTATTGTTCTTGTTGTGATTAAGTGCTGTTGAATAGGTTGTGATCATAGCAACCCATGTACAACAGAATGAAACTGCCTGGGCCTTTGCCATCCTCGCAATCTTGCTATGTTTGAGCCCATTGTTGCAGCCACTGTGCCAATCTATTTCATTGAGCTTCTTCCTTTTTTTTTTTTTTTTTTTTGCTGACCCTCTACCAAGCATGATGTCTTTCTCCATAGACTGGTCCCTCTTGTAGCATGTCCTTAGTATGTGAGATGAAGTCTTGTCATCCTCATTTCTAAGGAGCATTCTAGCTGTACTTCTTCCAAGACAGATTTGTCATTCTTCTGGCATTCTGTGGTATATTCAATACTTTTCAGCAACCCTATAATTCGAAGGAATCAACTCTTTGATCTTCCTTATCCATTGTCAAATTTTTGCATGCACATGAGGCAATTGAAAATAACATAGCTTGAGGTAGGCACACCTTAGCCTTCAAAGTGACATCTTTGCTTTTTAACACTCTAACAAGTTCTTTTGCAGCAGATTTTCCCAATACAATGCATCATTTGATTTCTTGACTGCTGCTACAATGGAGGTTGATTGTGGATTCACGTAAAATTAAATCCTTGACAACTTCAAAATTTTCACCATTTGTCGTGATGTTGCATGTTGGTCCAGTTGTAAGGATTTTTGTTTTCTTTATATTGAGGTGTAACCCATACTGATCTTCAAAAGTAAGTGCTTCAAGTCCTCTTCACTTTTAGCAAGAAAGATGGTATCATCTGCATATTGCAGGATGTTAATGAGTCTTCTTCCAATCCTGATGCTATGTTCTTCTTCATTTAGTGCAGCTTCTCAGATTATTTGCTCAGCATACAGACTGAGTAAATACAGTGGAAGGCTATAACCCTGACACACATCTTTTCCTTATTTTAAACCATGCTATATCCCCTTGTTCTATTAGAATGACTGCCTCTTGGTCTATGTACTGGTTCCAAATGAGCATAAATTAAGTGTTCTGGAATTCCCGTTCTTTGCAATGTTATCCATAATTTGTTGTGATCCACAGTCAGTGCTTTTGCATAGTTGAATAATATGCTTTCAGCCAAGATCCATCTTACATTAGCAATGATATCCTTCATTCCATGTTCTCTTCTGCGTCTGGCTTGCATTGCTGGCAGTACCCAATAAATGTACTGCTGCAATCATTTTTGAATTATCTTCAGCAAAATTTTACTTACATGTAATATTAATGATATTGTTCAATAATTTCAGCATTCTTTGGATAACCTGCCTTTGGAATGGGTACAAATATAGATCTCATCCATTTGGTAGCTGGCTTCCACATTTCATGGCATAGACAAGTGAGCACTTCCACCATTGCACCTGTTTGTAGAAACATCTCAATTAATATTCAATCAGATTCTAGAGCCTTACTTCTTGCTAATGCTTTCAGTGAAGCTTAGATTTCTTCCTTCAATATGATTGCTTCTTGATCATATGCTACTTTTTTTAAATCAAACAATTATTTTGGGACAGTGGCTCTATGTATTTAATCTTTTAAAAAAGTTTTTTTTGTTGTTGTTGTTGTTTTGCTTTAGGTGAAAGTTTACAGAATGAATTAATGTCCTCTTCGATAGTTTGTACATAAAGTATTACTTGACATTGTTTACATTCGCCACAATGTGTAGCACTCTCCCCACTTCTGCCTTGGGTTCACCGTTTCCTTTCATCCAAATTTTCTACTCCTTACTTCCTTCTCATCTTTGCTTTTGGGCAAATGTTGTCCTTTTTATTTCATACAATTGATTATTCTAGGGAACATGTTCCTGTCAGGTGTTATTGTTTATTTTATGAGGCTGTCTATTATTTAGGAGTTCTGTTATTATTTGGAGCCCTGGTGACATAGTGCCTAAGGCATTTGGCTGCTAACCAGAAGGCTGGCGGTTAAAACCCACCAGCCACTCCACGGAAGAAAGACTGGGCAATCTACTTCTGTAGAGTACTGCCTCAGAAACCCAAGGAGGGGTCACTATGAGTCGGAATCAACTTGATGGCAGTGAGTTTGGTTTTATTATTAGTATGTCTATTATTTTAGGAGCTCTGGTAGCTCAGTGCCTAAGACATTTGACTGCTAACCAGAAGGTTGGTGGCTCAAACCCACCAGCCACCCTGTGGAAGGAAGACCAGGCAATCTACTTCCATAAAGGTTTACTGCCTCAGAAACCCAATGGGGGTCTCTATGAGTTGGAATCGATTTGATGGCAATGGGTTTGGAGTTTTGATTTGGTCTATTATTTGGCTGAAATGTGGCCCCCAGGAATGACTTGAGTTCCAGGTTAGAATAGTGTTTTGGGGTCATAGTCTCAGGGGTTACTCTAATCTCTGTTAGATTGGTAAGTCTGGTCTTTTTTATTAATTTGTTTTTTCACTCTACATTTTTCTCCCATTCTGTCCAGAACCCTCTGTTGTGATACCAGGCAGATCAGTCAGTAGTGGTAGCCAGACACTATCTAGTTCTTCTGGTCTGGAGATTGTATAGGCTATGGTTCGTGGGGTTCATTAGCCCTTTGGACTTATTGCTCCCTCGAGTGTTTAGTTTTCTTCACTCTCCTTTGTCCCAGATAGGAAGAGGCAAATAGCTGTATCTTAGATGGCTACTCACAAGTTTTTAAGACCTTAAACACTACTCACCAAAGTAGTATGCAGAACATTGTCTTTAAACTGTTGTGTCAACTGATGTAAGTGTTTCCTGAGCCTATGGTCCTTTGCCTTTGATCCTAGAAACCACATTCTGTGAGGTGCTTGGTTATGTCTAAGAAGCTTCCATGACTGAGAAACTTGTGTGCTCTAATGTCTATATCAATATACATGTAGCACCTACAATTATGTATGTAGAAATATCCAAAACCAAACCTATATCTGCAGGTGGGTGTGTTCCCTTAACCCTTCCACACCTCTTTAGTATACCTATCTACCTATGTATTCATTCATAAGTTATTTTTTGTTAATACTATTGTCAGAGGATTGTCTATGTTATAGTAATTACTGTGTTGTTGCTGTTGTTAGGTGCAATCAAGTCAGCTCAATTATAGCAACCCTGTGTACAACAGAACAAAACATTGCCCAGTCCTGTACCATCTTCACAATCCTTGCTATGCTTGAGCCTAATGTTGCAGCCACTGAGTAATTACGGTAGTTCCCCTTTATTCTTGCATTCCTCTCAGTGTCTTCCTTTGCCCTGGTCATGTTGTGCTGACTTCCCCCATGCTGTGTATTGCTTTTCCCTTCACCATTATTAACATTTGTCTCCTGTCTAGTAATTAACACTCCTTCTCCCTCCCATCCTTGGTAATCATCAAAGGGTTGTTTTGTTTTGTTTTGTTTTGTTTTTTCCTATCGGGGTCTCAATTGATTGAGATCAGTATTACATGAAAAAAGAAAAGAAAAGGTTTTATACATAGGAAAAAAAAAGTACAATGTTGTCAGTGATAGGAAAATTTATATACGCCTACAAGGAAGACCAATTAATACTACTATTATTCAAATTTACGCACCAACCACCAAAGCAAAAGATGAGAAATTGAAGATTTTTATCAACTTATGCAGTCTGAAATTGACTGAACATGCAGAAAAATCACTAGTAGTTGGAATTTTGGGCCCTGGTGATAGAAATAATTCTGGAGATCACATGATAGAATTTTGTAAGATCAACAACTTATTCATTGCAAATACTTTTTCAACAACACAGACTGTAGCTATACACGTGGACTTTGCCAGATGGAGTACACAGGAATCAGATTGACTACATCTGTGGCAAGAGGTGATGGAAAAGCTCAATATCTTCAGGCAAAACAAGGCCAGGAGATGATTGTGGAACAGACCATCAACTGCTCATATGCAAGTTCAACTTGAAGTTGAAGACAATTAAAACAAGTCCACAAGAGCCAAGATGCAATCTTGAATACATCCCTCATGAATTTAGAAACCATCTAAAGAATAGATTTGATGCATTGAACAGCAATGACCAAAAACCAGAAGAATTATGGGATGACATCAAGAACATCATCCATGAAGAAAGCAAGAGGCCATTAAAAAGATGAGAAAGAAAGAAAAGACCGAAAGGGATGTCAGAAGAGACTCTGAAACTTGTCCTTGAGCAAAAAGTAGCTAAAACAAATGGAAGAAATGACAAGATAAACGAGCTGAACAGAAGATTTCAAAGAGTAGCTCAAGCAGACAAAACCAATTACTATAATGAAATGTGCAAAGACCTGGAGTTAGAAAACCAAAGGGAAGAACACGCTTGGCATTTCTCAAGCTGAAAGAACTGAAGAAAAATTTAAGCCTTGAGTTGCAATATTGAAGGATTCTATGGGCAAAATATTGAATGATGCAGGAATCATAAAAATAAGATGGAAGGAATACACAGAGTCACTGTACCAAAAAGAACTGGTCAATTTTCATCCATTTCAGGAGGTGGCATATGTTCAAGAACCAATGGTTCTGAAGAAAGCAGTGGAAGCTGCACTGAAGGAATTGGAGAACAAGGCTCCAGGAATTGATGGAATACCCATTAAGATGTTTCAACAAACAGATGCCCTGTTAAAGGCATTTACTCGGCTATGCCAAGCAATTTGGAAGACAGCTCCCCAGCCAACTGACTGGAAAAGATCCATATTTGTACCCATTCCAAAGAAAGGTGATCCCACAGAATGTGGAAATTGTTGTTGTTGTTGTTGTTGTTGTTATGTGCCGTCGAGTCAGACGTGACTCATAGCAACCCCTCCTTGGGTTTCCAAGGCAGTATCACTACAGAAGTAGATTACCCAACCTTCCTTCCAAAGAGTGGCTGATGGGTTTGAACCTCCAGTCTTCTGGTTAGCAGTCAAGTGCCTTAGGCACTATGCTACCAGAGCTCAAAAAATATTATT
>NW_006921612.1:4623738-4664116 GCF_000298275.1 Orycteropus afer afer
GTGGTGCTGGCAAAGAATGTTGAAAGTACCATGGACTGCTAAAAGAACTAACAAATCTGTCCTGGAGGAAGTGCAGCCAGAATGTTCCTTGGAAGCAAGAATGGCCAGACTTCATCTCACCTACTTTGGTCATGTTATCAGAAGGGACCATTCTCTAGAGAAGGATGTCATTCTTGGTAAGGTGGAGGGTCAACGAAAGAGGGGAAGGCCCTCAATGAGATGGATTGACACAGTGGCAGCAGCGATGGGCTCAAGCATAGCAAAGATAGTGGACTTGACACAGGATAGGGCCGTGTTTTCTCTGTGTGTAGGATCACTATGAGTTGGAGACGACTTGACAGCACCTAACAACAACAGTGGTCTCATTCAATAATTGTCATTTTATGGTTGACTTCTTTACTCCAAATTCATCCATGTTGTGAGATATTTCAGGGATGCATCATTATTTTTTATTATTGCAAAGTATTCCATTGTGTGTATGTACCACAGTTTATGAATTCATCCATTGATGGGTACTAGGTTGTTTCTGTATTTTTGTTATTGTGAATAATGCTGCAATGAACTTGGGTATGCACATGTCTATTTTTGTCACAACTCTTATTTTTCTAGGGAATATACCTAGTAGTGAGATTGCAGGATCACACAGTATTTATATTTTCAGCTTTTTAAGGAAGCCTTATACCATTTTCCATAATGGTTGTATCATTTTACATTCCCACTAGCAATGTATAAAAATTCCAATCTCCTCACAACTTCACCTACATTTGTTATTTTCTGTTTTCTTTTTCTTTTTCTTATTATTAGTGTCATTATTGTCAGAGTGAGACAGTATATCATTTGTAGTTTTGATTTGCTACTCTGTAATGGCTAATGATCATAACCATCTCTTCCTTGTTTCTTAGCTGCTTGAATGTCTTCTTGGGTGAAGTGTCTATTCATATTCTTTGCCCATTTTTAAATTGGATTGTCTTTTTGTTTTGAGGTAATGAAGTTTTCTATAAATTTTAGAGATTAGACCCTAGTCAAATATGCTATAGGCAAATTGTTTTTTTCCCAGTCTGTAGATTCTTTTTACACTCTTTTGGAGAAGTCTTTTGATGAGCATAATTATTTAATTTTTAGTTGTCCTATTTATCTGGTTCCTCTTCTGCTGTTTGTGCATGTTTTGTTATATTTGTTATTCCATTGATGCCATATATTAGGGCCCCAGAGCTCTGATGGCATAGTGCCTAAGGCATTTGATTGCTAACCAGAAGGCTGGCAGTTCAAACCCACCAGCCACTCTTCAGAAGGAAGACTGGGCAATCTACTTCCGTAGAGATATTGCCTCGGAAATCCAATGAGGGGTTGCTATGAGTCAAACCAACTCAATGGCAGTGAGTTTGTTTTTTTGTTTTTTGGATTTTGTTTTGTTTTGTTTTAGTGTTTTCCCATGTTTTCTTCCATGGTCTTTATAATTTTCAGTTTTATGTTTAGGTCTTTGATCCATTTTGAGTTAGTTTTTGTGTATGGTGTGAGGTATGGGCCTGTTTTAATATTTCTACAGGTGCACATTCAGTTTTTCCCAGCATGATTTGCTAAAAAGACTGTATCTTCCCTATTTAATGAATGTTAGGTCTTTGTCACAGATCAGCTGTCAAAACATGGATGGATTTACTACTGGATTCTCAATTCTGTTCCATTGGCCTATGTGTCTGTTATAGTACCAGTACTAGGCTGTTTTGACTATGTGGTTGTATAGTAGGTTCTGAGATTAAGCAGTGCGAGGCCTCCTACTTTCTTCTTCTTCTTCAAAAATATTTTACTTATCCAAGGCCTCTTTCCATATAGCATTGTGTTGTTGTTATGTGCTGTCAAATTGGACCCAACTCATAGTGACCACTCCTTGGGTTTCCAAGGCAGTGTCACTACGGAAGTAGATTGCCCAACCTTCCTTCCGAGGAGTGGCTGGTGGGTTTGAACTGCCAGCCTTCTGGTTAACAGTCAAAGTGCCTTAGGCACTTTAGTTTTTCCATCTTGTTGGAATATGGATTGGGATTGCATTATATCTATATATTGCTTTGGGGAGTACTGACATTTTCACAGTGTTATGTCTTCCATCCTTGAGTATGGTATATTTTTCCTCTTATGTAGGTCTCTTTTGGTTTCTTGCATCAGTGTTTTGTTTTTTGTTTTTGCTTTTTTAGGTCCTTTATGTCCCTGGTTAGATTTATTCCTAAATATTTTATCTTTTTGAGGGCTATTATAAATGATATGGTTTTCCTGACTTCGTTTTAGAAATTTTCTTTGTTGTAGAGGAATCTAACTTATTTTTGTATGTTGATCTTGTATCCTGCTATTTGCTGAATCTTTCTATTGGTATCAGTAGCTTTCTTGTTGAATCTTCGGGATTTTCTATATATAGGAGTATATCACTGTAAATAGGGATAGTTTTTCTTCTTCCTTATCAATTTAAATGTCCTTTATTTCCTTTTCTTGCCTTGTTGCTCTAGCTAGGACTTCTAATACAATGTTGAATAAGAGATGTGATAAAAAGCACCCTTGTCTGGTTCCCTTCTTAAGAAGAATGCTTTCAGTCTCTCTCTATTAAAAATAATGTTGCCTGTTGGTTTTATATAAATGTCCTTTATTATGTTGAGGAGCTCTGGTGGCATAGTGCCTAAGGCATTTGACTGCTAACCAGAAGGCTGGTGGTTCAAACCCACCAGCCACTCCTTGGAAGAAGGGTTGGGCAATCTAATTCCATAGTGATGCTGCCTCGGAAATCCAAGGAAGGGTCACTATGAGTTGGATCCGACTTGACGGCAATGGATTGGAGGTTATTATGTTGAGGAACTTCTATTCCTATTTTCTTGAGAGTTTTATCAGGAATGGGTGTTAGACTTTATCAAATACTTTGTCCGCATTGATTGAGATTATCACGTGTTCTTTTCTTTTCTTTTATTTATGTGGTGGATTACATTGATTGATTTTCTAACATTGAACCGTCCTTGTATAGCTAGTATGAGTCCCACTTGGTGATGACGTGGTTTAATTTTGTTTTGTTTTTTCATATGCTGTTGAATTCTATTTGCTAGAATTTTGTTGATAATTTTTGCATCTGTATACATGAGGGATAGTGGTCTGTAATTTTCTTTTTTTGTGGTGTGTTTATTCAACTTTGGCATCAAGGTTTGCTGACTTCATAGAACAAATTTGGGAGTAATCTTTCCTTTCCTGTGCTCTGAAACAGTTTGAGTAGTATTGATGTGAGTTCATCTCTGAACGTTTGGTAGAATTCTCCAGTGAATCCATCCAGGCCAAGACTTTTTTTTTTGTTAGGAGGTTTTTGTTTGTTTGTTTGTTTGTGTTTCAGTACTTCTTCAATCTCTTTCATTAGGAGCCTGCTCAGTTTTTCTAGCTAAGTTTGTGTTAGTTTAGGGTGGTAGTGTGCTTCTAGATATTTGTCCACTTCCTCTAAATTTTCAAATCTGGTAGAATACAATTTTTCATAATATTCTGATATGATCCTTTCTATTTCAGGTGGTTCTGTTGTAATGTCACCTATCTCATTTTTGGCAGGGGAGCAGTGGTGGTGGTTATTTGCTTCTTCTCCTGCTTTTCTTTTGTCAATTTGACAAGTGGTTTGTTGATTTTATTGATGTTTTCAAAGCACCAACTCCAGTCTTCTTGATTTTTTCTATTGTTTTTCTGTTCTCTGTTTCATTTATTTCTGCTCTAATGTTTATTATTTCCCTTCTTCGGTTGACTGTGGAATTCATTTGCAGCTCTCTTTCTTATTTGTTCAAATTGTAACATTAATGTTTTGATTTTGGCCTTTTGTTGTTGTTGTTGTGTGTATTTCTTGCTATAAATTGACCTCTGAATGCTGCTTTTTTTGGGTCCCAAACATTTTGGTATGTTGTGTTTTCATTCTTGTTTGAGTCTAGGATTTTTTTTCATTTCGTATTTGATTTCTTATATTATCCAGTGGTTTTTAAGCAAGGTGTTATACAGTTTCCACATATTTGATTTATTTATCTTAGTTTTCCTGTTATTAATTTCTACTTCTATAGAGATGTGATCACAGAAAATTCTTTGTATTGTTTAGGCATTTTGGATTTTCCTGAGGCTTGCTTTGTTGTCCTAAAATGTGGTCTATTCTGAAGAATCATCTACATGCATTGAAAAAGAAAGTATACTTTACTGCTATTGGATGGCATGTTCTGTACGTGTCTATGAGGCCAGGTTGGTTGATGGTGGCATTCAGATCTGTATCTTTGTTTTCTTTCTATTGTTCTCTCCTTCACTGAGAGTGGTATGATGAAGCTTCCTACTGTTATTGTGGAACTGACCATTTCTCTTTTCAGTGCTGTTAGAACTTGTTATATGAATTTTGGAGCCTTATCATTGAGTGTATATATTTATTATGGTTATGTCCTCTAGGTGGATTGAATATTTAATCATTATATAATGTCCTTCCTTATCTTTTATGGTGGATTCTGTCTGTATTTTCAGGGATTAATATTTCCACTCCTGCTCATTTTTGGCTATTGTTTGCTTGACATATATATTTTTCCATCTATTAAGTTTTAGTTTATGTTTTTTTTTTCTTTTTATGTAATGTGTGTTATTGTATAGATGGTATACCAGTGGATTGTATTTTTTATCCATTCTGCCACTTTCTGTCTCTTTAATTATGCATTTAAGCCATTTATATTCTGTGTGATTATCCCTAGGTATGAATTTACTGCTATCATTCTGTTGTGTATGTGTATATGTGTGTGTTTTGTATGTGTGTGTTGCTAATGATTTCTTTGTTTCACTTAGTTTTGTGTGCTGAGTTCTTTTTATTTGTGGATTTTCTTTGTTTCTTTTATTGTTGTTGATTTTGTGTTTACTGAACCTATGTTTTTCTTCCTTTTTATGTTGATGAGTAAGTTTGATAACTTTCTTTGTGGTTTCTTTGACATTTACCTTTATCTTCCTAAATTTAAAGCAACCTTGTATTTCTTGATATTGCCTTGGCTTCCTCTCCACATTAAACTCTATAAGTACACACATTTATTCCCTGTTTGTTTTGACATTGTCATAATTTACAGATTAACATCTCTGGTTCCCTGTTTTCAGTCTTTTAGCAATGTTTTATTTATTTATTTTTCTTGTGATTTGGGTGAAAGTTTACATACAAAGCAAATTCATTTTCCATACAGTAGTTCATACACATTTTGTTTCAAGACATTGATTGCAATCCTCATAGTAATAATAACTCTCTTCCCACTTCCTCTCTGTGGTTACCTTTTCCCTGTGCCCTTCTTTCCTATGTATTCCTGCCCTCTGAGCTATCTCTCTGTGCAAATACGGCCCTTCTGATCTCCCATAGTTGATTGTTCTAAGGAACATAACAACCTGGTGTAATATTCACCTTATATGTCTGTATTGTTTGGCTGGAAGCCATGGGAGTGAGTTCAATAACAGGCCCAAAGGGTGAATAGGGGTCTTAGTCCTAGAAGTTTCACTGTTGTTGTTGTTGTTGTTATTTGCCATTGAGTCGGCCCCTGTATCAAATCAGCAAGCTTGGTCTTTTTTATGATTTTGAGTTTTGTTCCACATTTTTCTCCCACCCTATCCAGGATCTCTTGCACTGATCCCTTTCCTAGTGGTTGACAATGGTAGCCAGGTATCATCTAGTTCTTCTAGTCTCAGGGCCATATAGGCTGAGGTTCAATGATCCACTCATTCCTTCAACTAATTGTTTCCATGTGTCTTTGGTTTTCTTCATTCTTCTTTGCTCCTATTAGAAGAGACCAACTGTTGCACGTAGGTGGCAAGTTTTAAGATTGTAGTCACTACTCTCCAAAGTAGGATGTAGAACAATGTTTTTGTGTAGTATGTTATGCCAATTGAGCTTGATATCCCCTGCAGCATTGTTTTATTTTTGAGAATTCTTTATCCAGGTTGGTATCTGGTTGATGCTGTCATGTGTCCTAAAATCAAGTTGTTGTCTGAATTTGTTTGTTCTCTGTCTAAAGGACTCCCTTCAATATTTCTTTTAAGGTTGGTCTGGATTTTACAAATTCCTGTTCCATCTTCTTTCAATGCTTTGACATTATTCAATATTTTGCCCATAGAATAATGCAACTCGGGGCTTGAATTTTGTCTTCAGTTCTTTCAGCTTGAGAAATGCAAAGTCTGTTCATCCCTTCTGATTTTCTAAATGCAAGTCTTTGCACATTTCATTATAATACCTTACTGTGAGAGCTCTGGTGGTGTAGTACCTAAGACATTAGACTGCTAACCAGAAGGCTGGTTGTTCAAACCCACCAGCCAGTCCTTGGAAAGAAGGTTGGACAATCTACTTCTGTAGTGACACCACCTTGGAAATCCAAGGAGGGGTGCCTTCTTGAGTCGCTCTTGAAAATCTTCTGTTCAGCTTTTTTACTTCTGATTATAATGGATATTTGCAGCTGTTTCTTTCCATTTTGAGTGGTGCTACATCAGCAAATGCAGGTGCTGAAAGCTTTACTCCATCTATGTTGTGTTGCTCAAGCTTGTGTGTCAACTGGCTGGGCCTTGATGCTCAGTGATTTGGAAGTTCTGATGTAGACATTCCCCTTGATGAGATGTGATATAATGTAATCACCTGCATGATGAGATCTGCTATGAGCAGCCAATCAGTCAAAAGGGAGTTTCCTGAGGAGTGTGCCCTGCTTCTAATACACATAGATATTCTGGCAAAGCACTCTGGCTTTTTGCTTGATCTGAGTCCTGCATCTGGCTCATCATAATCTGAACTCTGGTTCTTTGCACTTGAACCAGTGGCTTACCAACCTACCTACAATCTTGGATTCATTATCTTCTGTAGCCTGTGAGTCAGAAACTTGCTATCTGTGGTTGTTATGTTTGTGTGTCAACTTGGCTGGGCCTGGTTGAGTGGTTGGGCAGCTGGTGGTAGTTATTCCCCATGATGAGAGTGGCAATCAACTCCATGATAGGATCTACCACAAGCAGCTGAGTAGCTGCCTTTGGGATGTGGTCTGCTTTCTGTATATAAGGGGAAGCCTTGGGGGTAGTCTCTAGCCTGCCATGCTCTGCCAACCTTGGGACTTACAATGGCCTTGAATTAATGGCCTGCCATGTGGTTTGGTGACACTGGGACTGTGCCATTTTATTTGTCAACCTTGGGCTTGTTAGCCTCAGCAGCCATCAGCTGTCTGAATGAAGACATACCTCTGGCTTCAGTAGGCTGGGAGCAAGAGGCAGAGCTGAAGCCCAAGGTCGAGGGGCTTTCACACAACCCCTAGAACCTGGCACTTTGAACTTGGACTTAAAGACTATGCTGTAAGAGAATAAACTCCTGTTTGTTAAGGCCATCCCATTTGTGGTATATTCCTGTCAGAGTGGCACTAGGTAACCAAAACACTAACTGATCTGCAATTTGGGTTTGTCAGCCCCCTGCAGCTACATAAGTAAGGAGAAGCCTTCAACCTGATGTCTGACCCATGGACTTGGGACTTACCAGCCTCTATGTGTACATGAGCCATGTCCTTGAGATAAATCTCTCTCTCTCTCTCTCTCTCTCTCTCTCTCTCTCTCCATATATATATATATATATATTATGTATGCATATTTCACTGCTTTTGCTTCTCTAGAGAACCCAGCCTGAAGCACATGTCATTAAGGTCAGCTCTGCTTTCAGGAAGCAGCTCTTCCCCAATTGTATTCTGAGTGCCTTCCAAGCTGAGGGAGCTCATCTTCTGGCACTATATCAGACAATATTTCACTGCTATAACACTGAAATATAGCTCTGCTGTAAGAGCTCCTCTTATAGCCCTACCCATTACTTATTACTCTTGATACCAAATTCTGTCTTAGTAATCTAGTGCTGTTATAACAGAGGAAGCGCTGGTGGCGCAGTGCCTAAGGTATTTGACTGCTAACCAGAAAGTTAGTGGTTCAAACCCACCAGCCACTCCTCAGAAGGAAGATTGGGCAATCTTCTTCCATAGAGATATCACCTCAGAAACCCGCGTAGGGATTGCTATGAGTCAGATCTGACTCTATAGCAGTGAGTTTGGTTTTTGGTTTGGTTATAACAGAAATACCACAAGTGGGTGGCTTTAATGAACAGAAATTTATTTTCTCATAGTTTAGAAGTCTAGAAGTCCAAGTTCAAGGCATGGGCTCTAGGCAAAGTTTCTCTCTGTTCTAGGGGAAGGTCTTTGTTTATTTGCAGATTCTAATTCTAGGTTCCTTGGCAATCATGTAACATATATCTTCCCTGTTATAAAAACTTCATGAGGGGAAGAGAGAACCATCAATAGCAACAGCCCAAAGCTAACTCCCATAAGGCAGAAGTCAGCCATGCTGTCACCATCTAAACTTTTTACCAGTTCTGACACCAACTATCCTTCTCACAGCACTCACTACTTCTCTGCTTGATAATTTGTTGCAATGCCCACACAGAACTCACAGACAATATTCACAATTATGGGGTTTATCAGATAAGCAACAGGTTACAATTCAGGTTCAGGAACACTCAGAATGCAATTCTTTGATTAGGACAGCCTCCCCTAGGACATGCCCATAGGCACGCCTCTCTTTGGCCTTCACCTCGCTGTCTGGCCTCTGACCTGCTTGGGCAAGTGTCCCAAAGCTCTTTTAGCTCTCTCAGTAGGTGCATCTCACTCTGCCAGCAAGCCTTCTGCCCAAAGGCACTGTTCTGGTTACCTAGTGCCACTCTGACAGCAATGTATCACAAATGAGATGGCTTGAACAAACTGGAGTTTATTCTTACAATTTGGAGACTTTAAGTCCAAGTTCAAAGTGCCAGGCTCTAGGGACTGGGTGAAAGCCCCTCAGTCTTGAGGTTCAGCTCTGCCTCCTGCTCCTAGCCCACAGAAGCTAGAGGCTTTTCTTCACTCAGACAGCTGCTGGCTGCTGAGGCTGCCAAGCCCATGGTTGACAAGTAAAAAGGCACAGTCCCGATATTACCAAATCACACAACAGGCCATTAATTCAAGTGCATTGTAAGTCCCAATGTCAGTGGAGCATGGCAGGTGCTGAACAGCGACACGGCTACATTCAGGGTTCAAGGTGCCAAAAGCTAGAGACCATTCCCCAAGGCTTCCGCTTATATACAGGAAGCAGACCACATTCCCTAAGATAGGTCAGCTGCTCCCAGTAGATTTCACCATGGAGTTGATTACCAGTCTCATCATGGGGAATACTACATCCAGCTACCCAGCCTTTCAACCAGGCCCAGCCAAGTTGACACACAAACTGAACTACCACAATTCCACCCCTTGTCAACTTGGCATCTGTACAGATCTTCATTGGGTGGCATCTGTACAGATCTCCTCACTGGGTGGCTCCAGTCCCCTAGTTCCTCTAAGTGGCGACTTCACCCCCTTGGCCTGACGGGCCCATTCCTTTCCCTCTTGGGCATGGCAGCCCTGCCCCCTCACTCTTGGGCAGCAGCTATGGGTCCATCTCACTGGCTCACATGAATGAGCAGCCCCGCAGTCCAGAACCAAGTTGGTGAAGGTCTGGCTCCTAGAAACCTAGGGGGCTGTGGGTATTCCACCCCCAGAGGCCATGGTCCTACCCTTTCAGGCTGAGGCAGTTCTGCTTCTGTTTCCTTGGTCTCTCTACTTCTGCCAATTAATGCTGAAGGCAACCCACTCTACTGGAAAAATTCCTGCCCAAAAAGCATTTGGCTTTCTTGCTCCGTGGGCCAGCTAACCTGCTATTCCATTTCAAGTTGGTCTATTCTCCCAATTAATGCCTGAAGCCAACCCACTGTTCCAGTAAGCTGCCTGTGCGATAGCACCTGGCTTTCTCTTCCATGGGCTGGTAAGCCTGTTGCAGTTTAATGTCGATCTCTTGCCTCTGTTCCTACCGTCTCTCTTGCCACATGCCAGGGTCTCTCTGCCAGGGTCTCAGGTCAGGGATGCGCTCCACTCTCTCGGTGGGGCATGTTGAGATATTCCTACTAAAGTGAAGGATAAGTTATTGTATCTGGCTTTCCCCGCAACTAAAAAGAAGGAACATCTGGTGGGCCTCTTTGGATTTTGGAGGCAACATATCCGTCATTTGAGTGTGTTGCTGTGGCCTATTTATCAAGTGACTCAAAAAGCTACTAGTTTTGAGTGGGGCCCAGAACAACAGAAGGCTCTGCAACAGGTTCAGGCTGCCGTGCAGGCTGCTCTGCCACTTGGGCCATATGATCCAGCTGATCCAATGGTGCTTGAAGTGTCTGTAGTAGATAGAGATGCTCTTTGGAGCCTTTGGCAAGTCCCTATTGGTGAATCACAATGCAGACCCCTGGGATTTTGGAGAAAAGCCCTGCCATCCTCTGCAGATAACTACTCTCCTTTTGAGAAACAGCTTTTAGCTTGTTACTGGCTTTAGTAGAGACTGAATGTCTAACCATGGACCACCAAGTCACCATGAGGCCTGAGCTGCCCATCATGAACTGGGTGTTGTCTGACCCACAGAGTGATAAAGTTGGATGTGCACAGGAGCACTCCATCATTAAATGGAAGTGGTATATCAGAGATTGGGCTCGAGCAGTACCTGAAGGCACAAATAAGTTGCATGAGGAAGTGGCCCAAATGCCTATGGTCTCCACTCCAGTCACATTACCTTCCCTGTCCCACTCTGCATCTATGGCCTCAAGGGGAGTTCCTTGTGTTCAGTTGACTGAGGAAGAGAAAACTTGTGCCTGGGTTACAGATGGTTCTGCACAATATGCAGGCACCACTTGAAAGTGGACGGCAGCAGCACTGCAGCCCCTTTCTGGGACTTCCTTAAAGGACAGTGGTAAAGGAAAATCCTCCCAATGGGCAGAACTTGAAGCCATGCATATGGCTGTTCACTTTGCATGGAATAAGAAATGGCCAGATGTGCAATTATATATGGATTCATGGGCTGTGGCTAGTGGCTTAGCTGGATGGTCTGGGACTTGGAAGGAGTATGATTGGAAAATTGGTGACAAGGATATATGGGGAAGAGGTATGTGGATAGATCTCTCTGAGTGGGCCAAAGGAGGAAAGATATTTGTGTCTCATGTGAATGCCCACCAAAAGGAGACCTCGGCAGAAGAGGACTTTAACAATCAGGTGGATAGGATAACACGTTCAGTGGAAACCAGCCATCCTTTTTCCCCAGCTACTCCTGTCATTGCTCAATGGGCTCATGAACAAAGTGGCCATGGTGGCAGGGTTGGAGGTTATGCATGGGCTCAGCAACATGGACTCCCACTTACTGAGGCTGATTTGGCTACTGCCACTTTTAAGTGCCCGATCTGCCAGCAGCAGAGACCAACACTGAGTCCATGATATGGAACCACTCCTTGGGGTGATCAGCCAGCAACATGGTGGCAGGTTGATTACATTGGACCACATACATCATGGAAAGGACAATGTTTTGTTCTTACTGGAATATATACTTTTTCTGGATATGGATTCACCTTCCCTGCATGCAATGCCTCTGCCAAAAGTACCATCCGTGGACTTACAGAATGCCTTTTCCACCATCATGGTATCCCACACAGCATTGCTTCAGATCAAGGGACTCACTTCACAGAAAATGAAGTGCAGCAATGGGCCAATGCTCATAGAATTCACTGGTCTTATCATGTTTCTCATCATCCTGAAGCAGCTGGATTGATAGAACGATGGAATGGCCTACCGAAAACACAATTATGGTGCAGCTAGGTGGCAATACCTTGAATGGTTGGTGCAATGTTCTCCAGGAGGCTGTATATGCTCTAAACCAGTGTCCAATATATGGTTCTGTTTCCCCAATAGCCAGGATTCATGGGTCCAGGAACCAAGGGGTGGAAATGGGAGTGGTACCACTCACTCTTACCCCTAGTGACCCACTCAAAAAATTTTTGTTTCCTGTCCCTGCTACCTTATGCTCTGTGGGTCTGGAGATCTTAGTCCCAAAAGGAAGAACACTCCCACCTGGAGACACAATATTGATTGCATTGAACTGGAAATTAAGAATGCCACCAAGCCTTCTTGGCTTCCTCATGCCTCTGGATCAACAGACAAAGACGGGCATTACTGTACTTTCTGGTGTGATAGATCCTGATTACCAAGAGGAAGTTGGGTTGGCTTTACATAATGGAGGTAAAGAAGAATATGTCTGGAATATAGGAGATTCTTTAGGATGTCTCTTAGTACTACCATGCCCTGTGATTAAAGTCAATGGAAAATTACAGCAACCCAATTCTGATATGACTACTAATGGCCCAGACCATTCATCAGGAATGAAGGTTTGGGTCACCTCACCAGGCAAAGAACCACGACCAGCTGAGGTGCTTGCTGAGGACAAGGGAAATACAGAATGGGTGGTGGAAGAAGGTAGTTCTGAATATCAGCTACCACCACGTGACCAGCTGCAGAAACAAGGACTGTGATTGTTATATTTCTTCATTGTATATGTGCATCAAGTATTTTTGTTTCCTTCTGTTATGAACTGTGAAATGTAAATAAGGTTAATGCGTTTCAGTTGTACATGTGTTAGCGTATCATGTTAGGTGCAAATATGACTTTATAATTGTCCTTATTTAGAGATTATATATGGTTAAAAAGATGTGTATAACTGCCAAGTTGACAAGAGGTGGACTGTGATAGTTGGAGCTGTTTGTCAACTTGGCTGGAGCACAATTCTGTGAGGTTTAAGCAACTGTGATGTGAATTGTTCCAATGATTGGATCAGATGTATATGTTTTGAGCAGCCAATCCATTGAAAGGGAGTTTCCCTAGGGGTGTGGCCTGCTTCCAGTATATGTATGGACATCCTGGGTGTGATAGTTGGAGCTGTGTGTCAACTTGGTTGGGCCACAATTCTGTGTGGTTTGAGCTGTTGTGGTGTGGTTGTTCCCATGATGGGATCAGTTGACTATGTTCTGAGTGGCCAATGTTGAAAGGGAGTTTCCCTAGGGGTGTGGCCTGCTTCCATATATCCAAGGACATCCTGGGAAGAGAGACATTCTTCTGTGGATGGGGATTCTGTTGTGCTGCCTACAACTGTGCATGAGTGAACAGTCCACCATTCAGCCTGGAAACCCTGGATTCATCATTCATTGGTGTCAACAGCCAGTGTACTGCCTGCCAGCCTTAAGCTCCTCAGCCCCTGCGGCTGCAAGAGCCCGGAAAAGCCTCCAGCTTGACGTTTGATCCAGGAACTTTGGACTTGCCAGCTTCTCTAAGTGTGTGAGCCATTTTCCTAAGATAAATTTCTCTCTACATATATATATATATATAAGCTTTACTGATTTTTGTTTCTCTAGAGAACCTAGTCTAACACACTGGGAAAAGAGACATTCTTCTGTGGATGGGATTTCTGTTGGGCTGCCTACAATTGTCCATGAGCAAACAATCCACCATTTGGCCTGAAGATCTTGGATTCGTCATTCATTGGAGTCAATAGCCAGTGTACCGCCTGCCAGCCTTGAGCTCCTCAGCCCCTGCAGCTGCATGAGTAGGGAAAACCCTCCAGCTTGACGTTTGATTTCAGAACTTGGTACTTGCCAGCTTCTATAAGTGTGTGAGCCATTTTCCTAGGATAAATTTCTTTCTTTCTCTCTCTGTATATATAAGCTTTATTGGTTTTGCCTCTCTAGAGAACCCAGTCTAACACAGGCACTAAGCTTTCTCCCTCTACGGGCTAGCAAGCCCGCTGCTCCGTCTTGTGCCAGTCTCTCAGTTCTGCTTCCTGTGTCTCTCTGCCATCATCTCAGAGCAAGGATCTTGAGTCCAAGGATATACTCCACTCTTGGCTCTTTTCTGTCTTAATGGTAGTGAGATCTCTCTTTTCCGCCTCTAAGACAGCTTATTTTAGCATAGTGATATCACAAAACTGACTAACCCTCACATTAGGGTTCCATACACCAAATTTCCCTGGTCCCACCCCCACAAGCGTGCCATGTACCTTATTTACGTTATTAACAAGCTATCCAGTCTTCTTGGTGGACCACAAGAACCTTACATTTGCAAAGTTCCACCTAGTCATCTGGTGGGAGTCAGAAAGACCATGAAGAGCTATATCAAGCCACAAAGACCATGAAGAGCTATACCAAGTAACTCATTGTACTGTACCTGTGTTTGTGCTTGCTTGTTTTAATCTGCTCCTTTATCTCAAAAGATTGACTTAAAACACACCATACATGAATAGTTTCTCATTAGTAAAGCCAGAAAACTCCATCCCAGAATGGGACTATATATAACCACAGATATAGGGATTATGATTTACAGCACATATTTTTTTTTTGGGGGGGGGGACACAATTCAGTTGATAACACCAAGCAAGAAACAAACCATTATTATATAAGCCATTGAGATTTTAGGATTGGTTTAGAGGCCAGCATTGATTACTCTCACACACTAAATCCTAGATTTTACAACAGTATTAATAATCTCAAAGAAGTCTTATAAAATAATAATAAAAAAAAATTACAGATCCACATAGCCCAGCTGACATAAAAGATCTGAATGTCTCACCATGCCACACAAGCCTCCTGAGAACCCTTCCTGTGATCTGGCGTTTGCAAACATCTTCATCTCTCACAGTGTCCTGCCTAACACCCAACATTCCAACCATAATAAACTTGCATGGCAGTTTCACACCACTGTGCCTTCTTCACTCCCATTGCTCCCTGTACCTGCAATGATATTCTCCTGTCAAGTCAATGGCAAGTCTTCTTTCGAACTAAGTTCTAGTAGTGCCATTTCCTTCAGTAATTTTACCAGCCACCACCTCTTATGGACCCTACTGTGCCCCATGAATGCTCTAGCCACCACCAGAACTGTTTCATGCATTGGAGAATTGACTCAAAAAGTCAATTGACTCAAAAAGAAATGCCCAAGTCCACCACTGCAAGCACAGGAGAGGAAACCAAAGGTGGAATGATATTGGGGGGGGGGGGGCAGGTCTTCACCTGTTGTGCTTAAAATATTTAACTTTTGCAAATCTTACAAGATATATGACCTTGTGAACACATTGCTAGGGTCCTTCCCAGGGCACAGAAGGGAACTCTTCAAGTGAGGATCCCTGAAGCTTAAGCTCCATAGAATTCTAGAGAATGAGGTCATATATGTGAAAGGCTTTGAAGGCTTTGCACACTGTAAATGTGCTCGCAAATGGGAACTTTTAAAGTAATTCAACAAAATAAGTATTTATTGAATTACGTTGCACGGCAAGTGTGTAGCAAGTGTTTCTGAACTGAGTATCTGGACAAAAGAGGAATTAATATGTCATTTAATAAGGCCATGGATGCACTGAGGGACCAAAGTTATTCTCTCTTGGGACAAAGAGGATGAGGAAGGGGTTGGAGGAGGCAAGGGATGAGTGAGGGTTGGAAAAGGGCACGTTAGAGGCGAGGAAAAAAGAGAATAGGAAATGAGAACTGAGAAATAAGAAAACCAAATACTGGACTCTAAGGTGAAAATCAAACATATTCCAAATCAAAACCCTAGCAAAAGTTAGGGAGTCTGGCGCAGAAGCCAAGAAAGAAGAAAGTGGATGGTCTGCCAAGTCCCTCCCACCGCGACTTTCCACCTCCCCCAGAAAAAAACCAAACCCGTAACCTCTACCCGGCTACCTCCCATTGGCTATGCATACGAACGAAGTCTACTTGGACCAATGAGCTGCGGCCACGGCTTGGCGAGCGCCTTCCGGCCCGCCTCCTGGCCGGGGGCCTGCCCGGCTGCCTACCTAGCGTGAGCTGAGGGCGGGGACTTAGGGGCGGCGGGGGCGCGGCAGTAGCAGAACTGTAGCTGTGGCAGAGAGGGACTGGACGGTGGCCCGGGGTGCTCAGCATGGCTTGCCTAGTGCTCGGTAAGCGAGGGATGTGGTGGCATGTGCTGTCTCCGTGGGACAGCGAGAAACGGCGAGGGGGGCCTCCTGGTCCCAGAGGGGTGGTGTCCGGGGAGGCCTCTAACTCCCACCCAGCGGGCCTCGAGTCGGGAGAAGCGAGGAGTGGCGGGGGCCTAGCCTGAGGTGCCCGGGAAGCGGAAGGGAAGCACTTCAGCCTATTCTGGCGCTCCAGAGACGTGAGCTTCTTTTCCCCGGCCAGTCTCCGGGTGGGTGCATTGCTTCGGCCAAGCCCACATTAAAGTGTATTCTTCCGGCCCAAACCACGCGGGAGGGATCTCGGCTTTGTGTCCTGGTTGGGGACTGTAGGGGAAGTACCGTGGGAAGGGACGAGGGGGCTGCCCTTGACCAAGTTTCCCCTGTGAGGCTTTTCAGTCGGAGGGAGCAGGTTTCTTTTGCCGCAACTTGTGGTGGCTGGGAGTCGTGGCGAGCGTTGAGAAGGTGTGGGCTTCCGCAGACCAAACCTGGAGGGAGTGTGGGAGTGTTTGGGGAGGAGACCGTTGTACTCTACTGGGAGCTCGCACCCCGTTGGCCCTTAAATCCCTTTCCCTAAACTCGGCAGTGTTTTAGGGCGCGTGAGGGAATCTGGAGGCGCGGAAGGGGCGCACTCGGACCCATTCCCACTTGGAAATAAGGCACACCCGGGGGCACAGTTTTTGGTTTGTGTGCGGGGTGGTGAACCCCTTGTGAAGAGCTGGCGTCGGAGCGGTCCTGTCGTGAGCAGTTATCATGTATTGTGGGTGGGGAGAAAGTAGCCAAGTCAAGGAGCTGCTTTTGGACCGTTGAGACCAGCTAATGGCTTAATTTATGGGAAAGGTTCATCTGGGTTACATCCTGCTCCGCGGGTGTTTGAGTTTAAACCAAAAGGGAGGACTGTGTTCTCAAACTCTGAGTGTGTGTGCTGGAGAGTAACGTGCTCTCCTGACACCAACTTGTTTCTACCACCTGTCTTGTGTCGTTCCTACTACATTTAGGAAAAACTGATATACTAGAACTCAGTTCTGAAATAAGACAGTTCCGTTAGAAAGGGACACAATACCAGTGCCTTCTAAAAGCTGGTCTTGAGATGTAAGAGTACTTTAAATGTGATCGAACTTTTTCAAAACGTAATTGAGCCTAGACTTTCATGAATTGGGTAAAATGTCTGTTTCGGGGTCGCTATGAGTCTGGATCAACACCAGTGGCAATGGCAGTGGAAAGACTAGGGTGAGCGAAAGTTGAGGGCTTGCGGTTACCTTGGCCATATCTAAGACACTGTAACAGTTGTTGACAACACAATATAAATCGTCGTGACCGCCTGAGTTTGAATCTCAGCCTCTCTACTCCCCCATTTACTTGCTGTCTGACCCGGAACAAGTCCCTTTCCATTTGTGCCAGTGCTTTTTCGTCAGTAAAATAAGGTTGATTATAGTACTCCATAGGGTTATTCTGAGGATTAATGAGTTAATACCTGCCAAAAGAAATGTTTAGCGGAGAGTAAAAAAGACATAAATGTTTTCTGTAGGAGCTCTGGTAGCATAGTAGCTAAAGCACTTGACTGCTAACCAGAGGGCTGGCGGTTCAAACCCACCAGCCACTCTTCGGAAGGAAGGTTGGGCAATCCTACTTCCGTAATGATACTGCCTCGGAAACCCAAGGAGGGGTCGCTATGAGTCGGGGCGACTCGATGGCACATAACAACAACAATAGGGAGAATAGATGAAGGGATAAGATTTTAGTGTCAGTTTAGTTTTCCTTTGAGTGAGTGGGTTCCAGAAGAGTCTGAGATTCTGTTAACTCATTATTTTAATAAATGTAGTTGCTTTTTCTGGAACCATCTTGGATTCTAGATAATGCTTTGGGGCCATATACTTTAGCTACCAGGTGTGGGTGGCACAGAGATGTTACTGATGTGAATTTATAACATCCTTTAATACTATGGCAAAACCATCTGCTCACAGAGATTTTAGACACTCAGCTGTTCCAGTTTCCCATTGGTGCTCATTATCAGTGAGTGGAATGGTGATGTGAATTTTAGAAACCTAACATTATTGGTCTGTTGAACTACTTTGTCATTTTAAAATAGCTCAGGGTTTTTTGTTTTAGGAACTTGGGGCAGGGGAAATTCTTGACTACTTTTATACTATCAAAATTTAATACATCTTCTGTTTGTTCATTCTGGTTGATTCCATTGTGCTAGGTTTTAATGCCTTTAAAGGATTTTAGGTCTCAAACTTTTTATCAAGACATTTTCATTGATTAGCCACTTACGTGTAGGGTACTCTGTTGAGTACTAGGCAGAATTAACAAATTAACAAAAATCCATTACCATTACTTTAAAAAAAAAAAAAACCTACCCGAGCCTGTCTTTTCCTGAGTATCAGTGATCTTAACCATCTTAGTATAGAAAGGAATAAAATATTCTGAATAAAATATTATGATCCGTCTTGGAGGCGTACATTCTTTATTACTGTTCCTGTTTGGCAAGAGAAGGGAAAGTACCTATTGACTCTTTATTCCATTGGTTAGAAATTTGGGTTGCATACCTTGTTCTATCACTTTCTGATTATATGACCTTGAGAAAGTTACTCATTCTGTAAAATGACTATGATGATGTATACCACATAGAATTATTTAATGTGTCAATAATATAGAATACTTAGAACAATGCATGGTATATAGTAAATATTATATATAAATATTAGCTATTTTTGTTACTATTATGTTTTGCTGGGGGAAGAAAAAGCCCACAAAAAAAGGTAATAATGCCATTTTCTCGAGGTTAGTTGAACATATATATCAAAATGTTAGCCATATTTCTTGATCTTCCCTTGTAAGAATTTCTCTTAAGGAAATAATCGTATTCATTGGAGAGTGGGTAGGGGGGCACAAAAGCATAGTACTTCCCAGCATTGGATTGTTTCTAGTGAAAAACCAGAAACAATCAAAATGTCCATCAACAGTACGATTCAGCCACTAATTAGGGTGTAATAAGTAATCCATAGTTACTTAAGTGGGAAATGTCTGTAACTTAATGGAAAAAAAAAAAAAGATTATAAAAGAGTATATGTGTATATATATATATATATATATATATATATATATATATAGTAGGGTCTCATTTATATATATAACCTAAAATTTTAGTCCTCTGTATGTGGTTAAAAGGGCCTCTGGTGGCATAGTGCCTAAGGCATTTGACTGCTAACCAGAAGGCTGGCAGTTCAAACCTACCAGCCACTCCTCAGAAGGAAGATTGGGCAACCTACTTCCATAGAGATAAAATACACTCACTGCTGTCAAATCGGATTCGACTCATAGAGACCCCTCCTTGGGCGTCCGAGGGGGTTAGCAGTCAAATGCCTTAGGCACTGTACCACCACCTAGGAAACCCAAGGAGGGGTCTCTGTGAGTCGGAACTGACTCAGTGGCAGTGAGTTTGGTTTTTTGGTTTGGTATATGCATAAAAGAAGCTCTGGTGGCGTAGTTGGTAAGACATTTGGCTGCTAACTCAGAAGGTTGGCAGGTCAAATCCACCAGCTGCTCCAAGGAAGGCTCGCTATGAGTCAGAATCGACTTGATGGCAGTGACTTTGGTTTGATTTGGTGTATGTGCATAGAGAGAGGCTAGTAACACTTTTCACGAAAATATTAATTGCTCGTTCTGGTGGGACTGTTGATGGCTTTTCTTCTTTTGCTTTTTTCCTCTTTTGAAATGTTCACAATGAGTTCAATGTATTAAATTAGTATCAGTACATACTAGTTTTACCAAAAAAGGTAAACCTTATAAGTAGTAATCTCCATGGAGGTTTACTGAAGGCCAGTTTACTTTCAGACTTATTTATAGTTAGAACTGTTTCTGCTTGTGTTCTTGATTTTCTTGCTTTGATAAACATGTCACACTCTACTTAACGTTTCCTGCAGCAATGAAAAGAGCAGGCCTGTCTAATAGAAATATAATGCAAATTATGTGTAATTTAAAATTTTTAGCCACTACATTTAAAAAGATTAAAATAACCAGTAAAATTAATTTTAATATGTATTTATATATCTAATATTTCATATTTATTTGTAGATCTAATACACATAGCCAGTATATCCAATATATTACCCTATCAACATGTTTCTATCAATATAGAAAACATTTATAAGTTTTTTTATTATTTTTATTCCCCCCTTACAATTCTTGGGATTTCAATATCCTTTTTATACTTTTAGTTCATCTAGCTGAGTGTGGCTAGTGCCTACCCTATTGTGCAGCACACTTAAAGAGGGCAGCCCCCCCTTCAGTTAATCTTAACCTCCATCCGCACTGTTTCCCACCTCTTGACACCTCTTGTCAGAAGGCTTACTCCTCCACTGTAGTCCCTCCCCCTCCTGATTCTGGGCATTTTGTTTGATCAGTTATTCCCTGTACTTCTAGTCTTTCTGTCTCTGAACATTTCTTCCTTTCATGCTTGGGTCACTCCTGTCTTTAAAAAGAAACCTTTCTTCTGCCTCACATTTGCTTGTTCTTTCCTGCACTTTATAATGAAACTTGTTTAAACAGTTATCTTTATAGTTCTCTCCAGCTTGCTCCTGCCATCTCTCTTCAGTCCAGTGCAAACTGGCTGGTTTTTATTTTCACTACACTATTACTGCCTCTCACCCATGACCTCTTTGTTGTTAAATCTAATAGCAGTTTTAGTCTTCTATGTTACTTCCCCAGTTACCGCACCATAAACCAAAAACTAAACTCACTGCCATAGAGTTGGTTCTGACTCATAGTGGCACCTTTCAGGTTTTCGAGGTAGTAAATCTTTACAGAAGCAGGTTGCCCAGTCTTCCTTCCACAGAGTGGCTGGTGGGTTTGAACCACCAGCCTTCTGGTTAACAGTCAAATGCCTTAGGCACTGTGCTGCCAGAGCCCCTTTTTGGTTTTTACCTCCCCATAGTAATCATTAAACTGTTGCCCATTTCATCTTTCCCTTTGTTTATGTGACAACCACTCTTCTGATTTTAGTTTTCCCAAGTTGCCCTTCATGTGGCAGCAGAACAGTCTTTCTAGAAAGCATATTTGATCATCCCTCCTGCGTGAATAACCCTATAGTGGCTTCACATCACTTAAAGTCCACAGTTTTATTTCATAAGTTTCTAGAACATTAATTAGCAGTATCTATAATTCAAATGGAATATTGTTGAATAATGCAATTGTTCATGACATAGCATGAACAATTTTATTTTGAGCACTTAAAAGCCAATGGTTTAATGTGAAAAGTTTAGAAATAGGAATCAGAAAGCTGGTCGGCCACTGATTTAAAAAAAAACAGTTCCTCTTGAGTTGATTCCAACTCTTGGTGACCCCGTGTGTTTCAGAGTAGAACTGCCCCATATAGCGTTTCCATGACAGCGCCTTTTCAGAAGCACATCTCCAGGCTTTTCTTCCAAGGTGCCTTTGGGTGAGTTCAGCTCAACCACCTTTCAGTTAGTAGCAAAGTGCTTAACTGTTTGCTAGACCACTTGATCTCTTCCTGCCTTTGTTTATTCATTTGTAAAATGGGAATAATTCTAGCTTCCTAGTAGTGATACTGTGACAAACCAAGTATTGTAATGTACTTGAAATTGCTGTATAAGGTGGAGGTTTTGGCAGTAGGACTGTTAACATTGGTGTATACTCCTTCCAGAAGAAATCTGTCATTGAATTATTTTTTAAAGCTCCATTTGAAATCTTCTAAATTCTGTTTATGAAATGAACATACAAAAATCTATCTAAGCTGACATATACACACATATAACCTTAGAGGACAGGCCAGTGTCACCTATTAAGAGAAAGGTATTATGTGATCATGTCCTCATTTTTTTTTTTTTTTTATTAGGATTTGGGTGAAGATTTACAGAGTAAATTCACTTTTCATACAGCAGTTCACATATACTTTGTCTCATGTCATTGACCAAAATTTACAATGCAGCAGCTCCCCTCCCACTTCCTCCCCATAGTTACCTCCTCCCATTGTCCATCCCTTCATACTCTTCTGCACCCTGAGCTATCTCCCCGTGCATAAGCAGCCCTTCCTTCTCCCATGATTGTTCTCTCCAGGGCGTGTGTCTACTTGCATGTTCTCATCTTTTAAGATACTAAAAGATAGAAATAGTCAGAAATTTCTTTAACACGATAAAATACATCTCAGCTATGGCATTGTAGCTAAGGTATTTGACAGCTAACCAGAAGGTTGGCGGTTCAAAGCCACCAGCCACTCTGTGGAAGGAAGATTGGGCAACCTGCTTCTGTAAAGATTTACCACCTTGGAAACCTGAAAGGGGCCACTATGAGTTGGAATCAACTCTATGGCAGTGAGTTTAGTTTTTGGTTTCTGGGGAAGTAACACAGAAGACTAAAAACTGCTATTAGATTTAACAACACTGCTACGAACTATTAAGTCACAAGTATCGTGAGGGGGATTTAAATCAAGCCAACTATAAATATATATGTAGAAGGCTTACGGTTCAAATCCACCAGCCACTCCTCGGAAGGAAAGTTGGGCATTCTACTTTGTAGTGATACCGCATTGGAAACCCAAGGAGGGGTTGCTATGAGTTGGATCCGACTCAACGGCAATGAGTTTGGTGTTTTTGGTTTTCAACTTAAAAGGTAGCATTATTATGCATATGGGAACATATATCTGTTAAAGTCAAGAGGAAGCCAAGAATATATTTTTATTTTCCCTTCAAAAAAGTATTAAAATGAAGGCGTATGCTAATAATACTGCAACTAAATTAACAGCAGGAATAAATACTGTGTTGATCCCACAGCTAGATGTAACCTCCCAATTTTTCAGTGTTGTCACTCATAAAATGTCAAGAAATAATACTTACCCCTTAGAGTTGTGAAAAATAAAGATATTAATACATGTGAAGCACTTAAGAACAGTACTTAAATCTTTTTGCTTTAAAAGCTCTGGAAATGACAGTAGGCACTGTCTGCCCTCTTCTTACTCACTGCTATACCAGTGGGAGTGAAACTCCAGGGGCTATAACAGAGATGGAACATTCTGAGGAGTTTGGAATACAGCTGGCCCAGGCCATCCTGTGTGAGGGCCTTGGCCATTTGAAGAGGCCTGTGTGGGTTGCCCAGCGTTTCCTGTCAGAGCATTAACCTGCTATTAATGGTGTGCTTTGTGTTGTTATTCCAGGTCTGGTGAGCTGTACCTTCTTTCTGGCAGTGAGTGGTCTGTATTCCTCTAGTGATGATGTAATCGAATTAACTCCATCAAATTTCAACCGAGAAGTTATTCAAAGTGATAGTTTGTGGCTTGTAGAATTCTATGCTCCGTGGTAAGTGTTATAAAATAGTTGTAGATTATTTATGATACTTCATAAATTTAATATAGAAAAAAATACCATATAAAAATTGGATTTTATTCAGTCATCTAGTGTATCTAGCTTACTGCTTGTTTAAAAGACATTGAAGAGAGGAAAATAGGAAACTATAAAATGTCTATTTAAGAGTCTGATAAAAGCCATGGAGATTGAGTCAGTAAAAAATGTGATAGAGGTATGTAATTGTTGCAAGAAAGAAAAAAGGAACAAAACACTTCATGATGGTAAGGAGATACATGCTTATGATGAGGTAAGTAGAATGAGGATGGAAGGGAAAGTGATTTTCTAAGAAAGACTCTTGGGACAATGAAAATGGAAGAACCAGTGATTGACTCCATTCTGTTTATTGAAGAGGATTGTTTCCTGAAGCATGGAATTAGGAAAAATCTGATTTCATTTAAAAATTCTCCTCTTGGCTCATAAGAATAATTCATCACTGGAAAAACCATTGAAATTAATAGTACAGAATTATTCTAATTCTAAAAAGTCTGAGGGAATGATTATATAGGAACCTTAAGAGGCGGTGAGTTTATGTTAATGAGGGAGGAACAACTCAGAAAAAAAGGGAGAGAATGGTTGTACGTGTAATCTGTGTCACAGAATTGTACATATAGAAGCAGTTGAAGTATGTTTTGCTGTGTATATTAACAACAACAACAAAAAAAAGTCTACTTTTTGGTCACCACACAGTTCATCTTCACAGATACATACATACATACGTACGTACGTATATATATATATATATATATATACACACACACATATATAAAAACCATACCAAACTCACTGCCGTCAATTTGGATCCAACTCATAGCAATCCCTCCTTGGGTTTCCAAAGCAATATCACTATGGAAGTAGATTGCCTAATCTTGCTTCCAAGGAGTGGTTGGTGGGTTTGAACCACAAGCCCACTTATATATTATATATATATATGTATATTTATAGTTGACTTGATTAATCCCCCTCACAATACTTGTGATTTAATAGTTTGTAGCAGTGATAGTCTCACATACATTTTGCATCATTTTCATTGATTTGTTGTTTCTATTTGTTTGTTATTGTTTACATTAAATGTTTAATTACAAAAACAGTGCAGTAATGTATTTTGACTATATCCAGTGAAACCTGGGGAGCTGGAACTTGATGAGACTGCCCTGCTTTTCCAGGTCTTACAAGTTTTCTGCCTTTGACAGAATACAGTCTTACCATATTTTTATCACTTATCTTAATGGAAACTGTGAGTTTTCCTTCTAAAACAGGTTTCTGCACTACACATGTTCCTGATTTTATAGGTTTTAATATATACCACTCTTTTGTATTGCCATTGTCACTTTGATCCCGTATAGATAATTCTTAAAAGTGCTTAATCCTCAAGGCAGGCATTTTTTTACTAGTTAAGGTAAACTATTGTTTGGTTTTAAGACTTCAGGGGATATTTTTGTTACAAGCTTTAAAGATTATCTCAGGGCATTAGTTTCAGGGTTCATCCAGCCTCCATGGCTCCACAAGTCTAGAGTCCATGAGCATTTGAAATCCTGTTCTGCATTTTGCCCATTTTGATCAGGATTCTTCCAGAGAATAAAAGTTGTCCTTTTAAATGTGAGCAGTGCCTTACAAAGCTGAAGTAGGAGTATTAAATGAAATTTTTAAAGGAACATGAATGGATATATTTTAGGATATGCTAGATAAGTTTCTCCTTTATTACCTTAATTTTTTTCTGTGGAATGCCATGAAACTCAATTTTGGAAACTCAACACCAGTCCTTAAGGAATATTTCACTTAATGTTAAGTATAGCAAAAGTTTTAAAGCGAAGTAATAAAGATTTGTGATTCACACAGAAAAGAATAGCTGTATGATTGAGGTGAAAACTCTCTGCTTTAAAAGTTTATGTTGCCACATTGTGAAACTTCATTTTAATATCTTGCTATTTTTAAAAAGACTCGTGATTGTTTTTTATACATTAAATCCAGAGGATAATTCCATGTGGGTTAGCTCATTTGTATTAGTAAATACACAAATAGTAATTGAACAAACTGTTAAGTGTTGTTTTTACAAGTTTGACTTTTTAACATGTTTTGACTGTTTTTATCTGGTGGCATAGTGCTTAAGGCATTTGACTGCTAACCAGAAGGCTGGTGGTTCAAACGTACCAGCCACTCCTCGGAAAGAAGATTGGGCGATCTACTTCCATAGAGATACTACCTCAGGAACCCAAGTAGGGGTCACTGTGAGTCAAATCGACTCAACGGCAGTCAGTTTTTTTGAGTATGACATAAATTATTTATCTCGTTTCTGAGAGCTAAGATACGGGAGAATGTACCTTGTAAAACTAAACAAGCAGCACAATTAAGAAGGTAGGATCTGGATCATGTCATTAAAAATTATGAATGCACTGGCAGAGTTTTACTTCATGGTATTCTGGGTAAGAAAATGCCTTAACCTTTTAACCTCTTAACCTCTTTTTGTTCCTTGGACTCTTTTGGCAGCTTGGTGAAGGCTTTGGATCCATTTTAGGAATAAAGGTTTTACATATAAAATAAAACATAGGTTCACAAAGGAAGCCTAAAATACCAAAATATAGTTACCTATATATTAAAATAAATTGTGAAGAAGACATTTACTAAGACAGCAGCTACTGAGATATAGCTAAAATCAAAAAAAACAAACTCACTTCCATCGAGTGACCCCCTTTGGGTTTCTGAGGTGATAAATCTTTATGGAAGTAGATTGTCCAGTCTTCCTTCCATGGAGTGGCTATGGGGTTTGAACCACCAGCCTTCTGGTTAGCAGTCAAATGCCTTTAGGCACTACTCCACTGAACTCCTTTAAGATCCAGCAGCAGGTCTAACAATTACCATAATTTTGAAATAGTGATGATCATAAACAGTGTTTAAAGATAGATGCAACAACTATAGTGATAATATGAAAATAACTATGATTTTTAATCATGACAAAGTAGTAAATACTAATTAACTATGATAGGTTGTTTGCATTCATAATTGAAAGTTCTAAATTTCAGTTACAAGTTAGTGAAAATAGATTCCTTTCTCCCCCATCCAAGTTCATGGAAAACCCTCACCCTTAAATTTTAACCCACCAATTTCTGAGGTGAGATTCTATGGACCCTAGATGAAGAACCTCTTTGGTTAGAGGAGGTGGGCCAGATAACTCAATTTGTCTTTTGTCTTTGCTTCCTGAAAGATGTCGGGTGCCATCAACTCGTAGTGACCTATACAACAGAGTAGAACTGCGCTGTAGGGTTTGCTAGGTTGTAATCTTTACAGGAGCAGATCATCAGGTCTTTTCTTCCACGTAGCTGTTGGGTGGGTTCAGGCTGCCAGCCTTTAAGGTTAGCAGCCTAGCACTTAACTATTGTGCTCCGAGGGCTTCTTCCTAAAAAATAACTCTTGCAATTTTCTCGAACAATCAAGGTGTCTTTGTTTTTTAAGTTTGACTCTACCAGTTGCTCCTTGGTAGGAAGTTGTGGCAGTCAGCTTCCATAAAGATTTACAGTTTTTGAAACCCTAATAGAGCAGTTCTACTCTGTCCTATAGGGTCATTATGAGTGAGAATTGACTCTGCACAGTAGGAGTTTGTGGGTTTGTTTTCTAAAACAGCCAGGCAACAGACACTTAAACGTGCAAATGACCAGGCACCCCAAAGACCACATCTCCTCAGCCAACCTCAAGAAGGGAGGATGGTGTGATACAATTGCTCATGCATATACAATGAAGCCTAAGTCATGACTGTGCAATGAAACCAGTAAAATGCCCTGAGCAGGGAAGTAGTTGAACTGTCTGGATTGGCAAAGGCATGTACTTTTGGGAGGGTGGTGGCATCCTCTGAATCTCTTCTTTTGTATTCTTTCTTATTACAATACATATGTAATTTTAAGTATTAATATCTCAGGAGTTCTGTGAGCTGTTCCACAGAGGGGAAATGAGAGTCAGCAGGGACTGGCATCTATTTGTTGTTCAGTCTGAAGGACCTTGGGTGTTCTGACCCATCTTAGGGTGGCTGGGATTGGAGAAGGGGCCAGCAGGTCGCAAGTTAGGAACTAGGGACACGATGACCTGATCTTGGGCACCCAGGGATGAGATAGAGTACTGCAGGAGTGGCTGATGAGAAAGGTGAGGACTGGATCCACTTCTAGGTGGGAATTCATGCTGATCTTTACCACAAAGTTAACAATAGAGGTGGGATTTGTCCACTTTGCCCTTGCTTATAAGTGCAGAGGATATGCTGTATTTTTATTTATGTGTATTGATTTGTGTGTATTGATCTGTCTACACATTGACCAACATTCAAATGGAGGAGTACGTATTCTGATAGTCACTGATTTTAGTGTTTTCATACAATCCAAACCCAGCCCAACCCAACCCATTGCTGTTGAGTTGACGCTGACTCACAGCAATCCTACAGAGGGCAGAGTAGAACTGCCCCAAAGGGTTTCCAAGGCTGTAATCTTTATGGAAGCAGACTACCACATATCTTTCTCCCATGGAGTGTCTGGTCAGTTTGAATGCCAACCTTTCAGTTAGTAGCTGAGCACTTAACCACTGTTCCACTAGGACTCCTTCCTTTAATAGAATAAATTGAAATTAAAGAGGTGCAGAGCCCTGTAAAAATTTGACTCCTGGACTTCTAAGTATCTTGTCTTAAGCAACAAGACATACTACATGGGGTTGTTGGCCAGTTAAAGGAAATCCTATATGAAGAGTGCTCATCATGGTGCTAGCACATAGTATTTGCTTGTTAGTTCAGAGACTTAATTGAAAGGGAATTTATTTAAAGTACTTTTTCATATGTGATATATTTCACAGTAATTTTTAAAAATCCTAGTATGGAAGAGGAAAGCAGTGGTGGTTCAGTGGTGGAACTCTCCACTTCCAGTTGAGAGACTCAGGTTTAATTCCCAGCCAGTGCACCTCCTGTGCAGGCACCACTCAGTCTGTCAGTGGAGACTTGGATGTGAAAAGAAAGCTGGATAATGAATAAGGAAGACGAAGGGAGAGTTATGCTTTTGAGTTGTGGTGTTGGTGAAGAATACTGAAAATACCATGGACTTCCGTAAGAACAAACAAATCTGTCCTAGAACAAGTGCAGCTGGAATGCTACTTAGAAGAGAGAATGGCCAGACTTCATCTCATCTACTTCGGTCATGTTGTCAGAAGGGACCATTCCCTGTAGAAGGCTATCATGCTTGGTAGAATGGAGGGTCAGGGAAAAAGAAGAAGACCTTCAATAGATGATTGATACAGTGGCTGCAGTGATGGGCTCAGGTATAGCAAGATTGTGAGAATGGCACAGGACTGGGCAGTGTTTCATTCTGTTGTACATAGGGTCGCTGTCAGTCAGTGTGGACTCAACAGTACCTGAGAACAATGATGCTTAACAGATTTCCAGTGGAGCATCCAGACTAAGCCTGGCTAGGAAGAAAGGCCTGGTGGTCTACTTTAAAAAATCAGTCAGGGAAAACCTGAATCACCATAGTCTGATTTGCATCTGATCATGAGGTTGGCTTAGAATAGGGCAACATCTTGCTTGATTGTGCGTACTGTCTCCATGGTTGAGGACTGACTTGACAGCAGCTACCAATAATGGTACCTAAAAGATAAGTTATTTTTTTCTTCTATTTCTTTCTCTCTTTTTTGTCACCATCTCATGGTACCATGTGCTTTTCAACTTGTTAGACTTGCTAACTTAGGTCTATATGTGTGTTTTTAATTCCAGAAGCAGCCTCTGTTAGCTGAATGGTGTTGAAGTACAGGGGATCTAGACTAAATGCAGTACCTTAGCTATAAAATGGAAAGGTCGCACTACATCAGGGAATACTAAACCTTAATAGGTTGAAGAATCACTAGTAGAACTTACTAAAGTGCAGATTCCTGGACCCCTTCTCTAGGAACTCTGATTTCATAGGACCCACAAATCTGCATTTTGTCTAATCTTATAACTTGAGCCCCACATTGAAACACACTGGACCAGATAAGTTCTGATGGACCTGTTCAGGTATAGTGTTATGAATTGATAGTTTAAACTTGTTAAATATAATTGAGCAGTGAATTTGAAACTTCCTATTAGAATGATAAGAAAAATGATGATGGTAAAAGTCATAAATGGTGATTTTCTTAAGATCACTGATCATGTTTTGTTAGTCTTTATATTCTCTGCAAACCCACACCCACTTAAGAGATTATTTAATAGATTTTTTTTTTTTTTTTTAACTTTTGGGCATCAGAACTTCAACTATTGCCTTATTGTGTTTTTATCTCCTAAAAGGTGTGGCCACTGCCAAAAGTTAACACCAGAATGGAAGAAAGTAGCAACTGCATTAAAAGTAAGTTTCCAAAATACTCTGATTTACTCATATATGTTTAAATGCTAAGACAAATGGGTTTAATGTACAATAAGAAGCTAAATTGCATATTGAATATTGAGGCTCATAAGCCTTTTTTCAGTTGTCAAAATCAGAAAAAAAGAGGCTAATCGATATTATGGTTTTCTGTTTATTTTTATTATGTTCTCCATACATATGACAAAATGACTTAGTCATCCTTATTCTGGGAGTTGAAAAGCCCCCTCACTGGACTGTCTTACATTTCACCCATTATTCCATTTTAAGATTCTCTTTTTGTGATTTCCCAAACTAAAGTTCTCATTAACTATGTGTATTAACTTAAAACCAAACTAAACTTCCTGCCATTGAATTGCTTCCGACTCATAGTGACTCCCATTGGATTTCGAAGGCTGTAAATCTATGGAAGCAGATTGCCCAGTCTTTATGGAGTGGCTGGTGGGTTTGAACCAGGAACCTTTTGGTTATCAGCCAAATGCCTTAACCACTATACCACTAGAGCTCCTTGTGTTAACTTAACCTGCCCTTTATTAAATTATCTCTGAGTTTACATTAACCAGATGACGGGTTCTGTAGAATTACTGTAATTGAATGAAAAATAGCTATTTCATTAATATTTCCACAGGGAATTGTAAGAGTTGGTGCAGTTGATGCAGATAAACATCAGTCCCTAGGAGGTCAGTATGGTGTTCAGGGATTTCCTACCATCAAGATTTTTGGATCCAACAAAAACAGACCTGAAGATTATCAGGGTAAGAAGTTTTCTTCTCCATTCCCCTGGTTGGAATTGTAATTTGAGCAAGTAGGTAAAAAATAGGAGAGAACTTATAACTTGTTAGCTTTGTTAACCTGCAAGTTTCTCAACCTCTCTGTGTCTACATTTCGTCATGTATAAAATGATTTAGAGCACACCTGTCCCCTCTGAGTTGTTCTGAAGATTAAATGAAATATGTGTCATACAAGCGTAAGTTTTGTTAATGTTTACACCCACATAACCTTAGCAGTGACAGAGTACTAATGTTCTATGATTCCCTCTTGTCTTTCTCATTATAAATACTTGATATTTAATAAAGATTTACAAATATTTTCATGCTCTAATCTGTTCACTTTACTGAAGGAGGAGGGTCTAGCATATTGGCGTGGAAAAAGAAGACCCTCTAATCTGAAAATAATTTTAAATCATCTGTTGATATCGTTAAGGGGTATTTTGTCCATAATTCTTTACACCTTATAAGCATAGAGCATCTGAATATTAAAAGCTGTTATTTAGTTACCTACACTAATGATAATAAATACATACCATAAATTCTCCCTGTTTTGTATATAAGTAAATTGGGAATATCTGCTCTGAGTCACTGAGGTGTAATTGATAGAATTCTGGCTCCAGGCTCCCCAGACTAAATGTTATTTTGGTCACACTGTACTTTTATAAGATGCTCTGGTGGTGCAGTGGTTAAGGCATTTGGCTACTAACCAAAAGGTCAGTGGTTTGAACCCACCAACCACTCCATGGAAGAAAGATGAGGCAGTCTACCTCTGTAAAGATTTATAGCCTTGGAAGGTCAATGGAGACTGTTAGGCCGAAGCAAACCCAAGCCACCAACATTTCAGTTAGCAGCTTCCTCCAGATGTCAGGCCCTGATGAGACAGCCTGATAGGACAACCAAAGTGACAGAACCCGCACAGACTAGAAAGTCCCATGCAGTGACAAACTTCCTCTTGTGAAGCCCCTCATGCTAATTAAGTATAGACCCATGCTAACAGCTAATTGGACCCCACCATTTCCTTAGTGTCCCCACTTAGACTTAGTCTCCACAAGACTATAAACCGTACCCTCCCCAGCCAGGCGGTGCGACTTCTCGGGCCCCTCTCAGGGACCCGTGAACCTCGCCCGGGCCCCTCTCAGGGACCCATAAACCTCACCCGGAAACTCAGGATAAAAACTTCTCTTTAACCTCACTTTTGTGCGTCCTCTTCTTACCGTGGCCTTACAGGGACCACTGTGAGTCAGAATTCAGTCGATAGCAGTGAGTTTGGTTGGTTCTTTTTATAGACTAACCTTGTTATTTAAGATATCCCAAACAGATCATTGTATTGAAGATCAGAATTGCTGGGTTGGGCTAAATCCATGCTTCTAATTAAAATAGTGGACATAATATATTTAAAGTGTAAATTCTGTCTAATTTGATTATTTTTTAATGCATTTTATTGAATTATAACTTATATACAATGAAATACACAAAACGAAAGTGACATGGGTCAATGCATTTTTTTTTTTTTTTTTGCAGTGTTCCCTCCCACCCCTGGCAACCAACAAAGAAAGTTTCCCTCTGTATATAAACCTTTCCTTGACCCTCCACAACAACAAACTAATACTATATCTATCCTTCTGTGATTGACTTATTTCACTCAGCATAATGTCCTCTAAGTTCATCCATATTATGTGGTGTTTTGCAGACTCTACATTATTCTTTAGTTCTGCATAGCATTCCATTGTGTGTATGTACCATAGTTTGATTATCCACTCTTCCCGCTGATGGGCACGTAGGGTTGGTTCCATCTTTTTGCTATTGTAAATAGTGCTGTGATGAACGTGAGCTTGGATGTATCTGTTCCTATCTTGGCTCTCACCTCTCTAGGATCTATACCTAGTAATGAGATTGCTGGGTTAATTTGATCAGTTTTTTAAAGAAGATTTTGTTACATGGGACCTTCAAGTTACTGAACTTAGAGTCTAGTAACTTGGTTTTTGCTATATGTGAGAAGTACAAGTTTGCAGGGAGGGGAATCAGCATCATAGTGAAACAGTTACTATATTAATCTGTACTGGTGTCTTGCCTTGTATCTAGCAGTTGGAAAAAACTCGGGAAAGGGAAAGGAGTACAGAATCGATATTGTGGGAATATTGGCCTGTGCTTAACTGCTGGGTTCACCACACTCTTGCTTTGTAACAAAATACTTAGTCTTTCAGAATTTGTTTCTTGTCTATATAATGGGGATATAATAACTTGTTTTAGACTACTAGAAGTTTCATTGAAATATCACACATAAAACATGAGACTAATGCATGGTAAATATCACTATATGTTGGTCTTCTCTAATTATTTTGTGTCAGAATACCTGGAGGTAAGGCCTTTGTTGTTGTTGGGTGCTGTTGACTAGATACTGACTCACTACAACCCCGTGTGACAGAATAGAACTGCCCCATAGGGTTTTCTTGGCTATAACTTTACGGTTCACCACGTCTTTCTCTTACAGAGCTGCTGGGTAGGTTTGAACCGCTACCCTTTTAGTTAGCTGCCAAACACTTAACTGTTGTGCTGCCAGATAAGGCCTTTGATACATCATTTTTTCTGTCCTTCCCAACTCTAAAGTTATATGAAATGTTTAATTTCATTTTTCTGAGTAAACATCTGCTTTTATGCTTTGAAATAATAATTTGTTATAGTTTTGCTGACTTGTAAAAATTGAATGTTTAGAACAGAAGTTGGCTTTGGCCCATTGTTTCTTTCTGAAAATAAATTTTTTTGGAAAACAACTATGCCTCTGTGCTTACATACTACCTATGTACGGCTGCTTTTTGACAGAGAAACTGGTCATTGCAACAGACAATATGGCCAGCAATGCTTAAAAATATTTACTATTTGGCTCTTTATAGACTTTGCTGAACCCTGGTCTAGGATGAGAAAAACTTTTCACAATTTTTTCCCAGTTTGTGGATGGCAGTCAGCATAAATCCAATCCCCCAAAATGTGGAGATTAATCAATTCCTACTTCTCAGTCATCTCCGACACCAGCCATCTACATGGCATTCCCTCTCTCTGACCCTAACATCCAGGACTAGATCAGAGCTCACAAGTGAAAAGGACACTGCTTCAGATTGCCAAATAGCTACATGCCATCTATAAACTCAGGAGTCTATACAAGAACTTCAGATCTGGCCACAGATTCCCACAACCCTTTAGGGTGCCAGCCATAAGCTCTGGGGCCTCCCATGGGCTCCCTTACTTTTACCTACTGGCTCCTACTACTCCTTTGGGTCCAATAATTAGATATTTATTATAGCAAAAGGAGACAAGTCAGGCTCATCATAAGGAAGAGATTCCGTGGCTCAGAAGGTGGAGACACCTGAAGTAGAGAAGAAGCAGTAGACTGCTTTTAAGTTGTGTCTTGCCCTGCCAAATAGGGACGTGAGATCCTGTCTCACCTTGTCTTTTCCTGCTGATTGGTACTGGTTGAACATAATCTTAGTGTTCTGTACTGCATTTTCTTTCTAATGTGAGGTCTGATATGTTCTTGAAAGTTTTTATCTTTTTCTGAACCATTTGACTAGAAAACTTTCATTTTTGAAAAAAGAAAGATGAAACTTTCTAAAGAGATCTTCTTAGAGTTCTGCCTTCGAACTCTGAAAATAGCCTTATGGTATATACATTTTCCCTTAACCCACCAGATGCCCCACAGGAGGAAAATGAGGCCGTCTAACTCTGTAAAGACTCACAGCCTTGGAAGCCCAGTTGGAGGTTGCTGTGAGTCTGAATCAACTCAGTGGCAGTGGATTGGGTTTTATACTTCTGTGTCAATTAATATCCACCTGACATTTTCTTGAGCATACAGGTTTTTTGGTTTTTTTTTTTTTTGCAATACTTTCAAAGCCTATCGTTGTTTTGCCTTGTTGAGTTTAAATACATGGGTTTGTTAATTATTTTATTAAGATTAAATTCAGCTACAGAACCTATGTTACTAGGCTGTATTAGCCTAATGACAGTGATTTAGGCCAGATGGAAGTTGATTTTTCTCTCACATTCAGTATGTCTGGAAGTTGGTCAGCAATCTGGACTCCTGTGTTGCTTAGCCATACATAAGTGTCTTCCATTTCCAAGTCCATCTCATTGTTCAAGTTCAGACTGTACCTACAATCATTGTGTCTTCATTTTAGCCATCAGGAAAGGGGAAATGAAGGAGGACACTTCTCAGAAGTTGCATTCACCTTTCTTCTAACACTTCTGTGTTCTGAAGTTACTCACATGCTTACCACTGGGTGCAAAAAAGGCTGGGACGTGTAGAATTTATTCATATAACCTTGAGCTTTGCTGAAAGGGTGTTTTCTTGCTCTGGGAGAAGGAAAAAAAAAATAGCTTGTGGATAGATGACAGGCAATCTCTGCTCCATTGCTTAGTTCTTCAGATTCTTCTTCCTGTGCCAGAAATTCAGTAGCTACAATAATGGTCATGTTTTTATTCTTTCATGGGCCTTTTGAAAAGGATTTGATTTCATAAGATACTTGGCAGCGTATACCATAGCCATTGAATCAATTCCGAGTCATGGTGACCCCATGTGTACAGAGTAAAATAGCTTCATAAGGTACTTATCAGCATTTAGATATTTAAACATTGTGCTCCTACATGGTTTTTTCTTTCTTCATTTGCATTGTCACTAAGGAAGAATTCATGGCTCATTCTCTCTTGTAGACTTCAAAATGTTTTACAGCTAATAAGCTCTTTAATGTATCCGATTGATTTTCTTTCTCTGTATTTCTCAAGACTTATTTTTTTGGGTGTGGAGGAGTGTCTGTCATTCATCTCATGGATGGAGATGGATATACTTCTTATTTAAAAGTTATTGTTCCTTTTTGTCTTCTCAATGAGCAGTATGATAAACCTAGTGACAATTTTAACATTTTGTTGTCAATTTCTTTGAATAGAGTATTTGCTTTTGCCCATGGTCTTTAGGGCAATGGATTGTCATTAAAAATTTTTTTGGTTGATTGACTTGCTTATAAGATTTGATTACTTAAAGATTTTGGTTGGAGAACCTCTCCAGTGGTGTGTGAGTCTTGAAGCAGCAGGACTGAAAAAGATCTCTACATTTATAAACCTGAAAGTAATTCTTAACATTCAGACAATCCACAGATACTTGAATTTCTTAAGTATAGGGAGTGCTGGCCCTGGGAAGGCAGAGTGAATGACTGGCTGGTTAAGCAGGGGGGAAAGGGGATGACCACTTACTAAGAGGAGTTGGACCATTCACAGATAGCTGACCAGAAGATTGGCGGTTCATACCCACCAGCCACTCCACAGAAGGAAGACTGGGCAATCTGCTTCCATAAAGATTTAATGCCTCGGAAACCCAAAGGGGGTTGCTATGAGTCGGAATCGACTCAGTGCAAGTGAGTTTGGTTCAGAGAACCTGACCAGAGGCTAATCTTTAGGATCAAGACTCAAAATCATGTTGTAGAACTATTGTGATGAGAAAATCACTGCCATTCCTGCTGTCTCACTGAGCACTGGGGAAGACCTTAGCCTGCCTTGCTAGATTTCTGACTTCTGAGTCTAAGTCTGGCATATTATTACATCTGACTGGAGGAGCCAGGTCTATCCTAGGTGGAAAGGGAAATGGGAATTTACGGTGGAAATAAGCTGTTTGAGGAAATCCCCTAAGGATAGCAACAATGTTTACAAGGATTGGCATCCAGAAAGCATGGTCAAATGTTAGCTACAGATGAGAGGGTTTTTCTTTTTCTTTATTTTAAGTGAGTGTGGGGAATAGATACTCTCATATGTGGCTGGTGGGAATGTAAATTATTGGTGAAGGGCAATTTTGTAATGTGTGTTAACACCTATTGAAGTAAAACACAGTGTCCTTTGTCCTACTAGTTCAGTTCATTTCTCGGAATACTTTTTGCAGATAGATTTGTAACTGGAAAAGGTATACACATATAGGGAATGATAGTTACTGAAACCTCAATTGTAATAAAAAGATTAGAAACAATATAGGTCAATTAAGGGACCTGTTTTAAATAAATTCCATGTAGTGGAATATCATGCAACCATTTGAAAGAAATGAAGCAATTTTCTCTGTGCTTTTTGATGATATCTAAGAATATTTTCATTTAAAAATTTTATTTCATACTTTATATTGTTTTATAACCTACTTTCTTTCATTCAGTATGTTGTGAATATCTTTGTATCGATAAATACACATGTTGTTGTTATGTGCCGTCAAATCGGACCCAACTCATAGCGACCCCTCCTTGGGTTTCCAAGGCAGTATAACTACGGAAGTAGATTGCCCCATCTTCCTTCTGAGGAGTGGCTGGTGGGTTTGAACCACCAGCCTTCTGGTTAGCAGTCAAGTGCCTTAGCCACTATGCTACCAGAGCTCCTAAATACACATACATATCTTTTTTAATGGCTCTATATATTCTTTTTAATTTAGTCAGTCTGTTGAAGGGCATTTTGGTTGTTTCCAATATTTTGTTATTCTAGACATGATATGGGATATTCTCTGATACACTCGACTACATTTAGTATAAAAATATATCCTTTTGTTCAGTAGCTTTGACAAACTATGTTTCCCTAGTATATAAAGTGAAGCCTTCTTAATTTTGTTTAGATCTCCACAGCCTTTAATATTTCATCCTAACCATCCCTCCCTCTAAAATTTTACTTCACCTTTTGAAATTCAGACTTTTTTTGTGTGACCCTCAAGACCAGTTAGTGCAGTAACCTAAGATCTTTCTAAAATACTTGAACCATTATGTCACCCCATTGTTCTGAAAAATCTTAAATAATTCCATGTGTCCTATGAGTTACCTTTAAACTCCTCAGCCTGACCCCTAAGTTCACTTACTTCTACTCCACTGTAACCTCCATATCTTACCGAAAAAGAGGCCTGGCTTGCTTTCCAGGTACTTGGCTTCAGAGGCACCTCATGTCCTACTTTTTCCACAAAGTCTTTTCTATCCACTATATCATAGAAATAGTTTTCCTTATTAGTTACTTTGTATTTAGAAAATTCCTTGTCTTTCTTAGTTGATAAAAAGCTTCTTGAATAGCTGTGTACATATCATACAGTAAGTAATCACTTGGTGAATTAGTCTCATTTTTCTTATTAGTAGGTGGTATCTACAGGTGAACAGGAAGTTTTTGTTTACACTAATATAAAACTGAAAGAGAGGAATTCATTGTCCAAGGGCAAAATATGTTCTGGGAAAAAAAATGCTCTATCTTAAATACACATGTATTGGTGATTGAATCTGTTTGAACATCAGGTGAAAATGACAGATAAATATGTAAAAGTGTAGGTCTTCAGATTGTGTCAAGTTAGGCAAATGTGCTAAAGGTGGGGATGAAGGCACAGGCCATCCCGTCATCACTCCATCTGACAGTCCTATGTTTTCCTGTAGGTGGCAGAACTGCCGAAGCCATTGTAGATGCTGCTGTCAGCGCTGCACGACAGATCGTAAAGGATCGCCTTGGGGGACGGAGTGGTGGATATAGTTCTGGAAAGCAAGTAAGGCTGCAGGATTTCAATTTTTAATGATTGGTATTTTTTAAGCCTGCATTTTTGTGAGTTTTTTTTTAACCTTTTACATTGAAAAATGATAGAGGTTGGGTCAGCTGACCCCAGAGGGAGTCAGTGCCATGCAGCCTGCTCATTTGGCTTCCTCTGAGTCAACACTTCATTGCCAGTCAGTCCCAGAGCATCTTGCCACAACTGCAGGCCATGAACCAGGCCCCCACATAAGTTTCCTAGGTCCAGGATGAAATAGAAGAGTTTGGACTGCAGGAGGAGATAAAGATCCAGGCCAAAAGAGCTGGGACCAGAGGATAGAACAGACATGAAATTTGAATAACTTTTTGGCCTTTATCTAGCAGTTGGCCCAAAATCCATAAAAATCCTACATAAATGGATAGGGAAAAAGAGGACAAGAAAAAAGTCCTGTCTCATGGATTGATATTTTAGATGCTCTTGCAGGAAATGTAAAGTTTAACCATGATGCATTTATATTCTTGTGAAAGGGCATTTGATTCTTTATGTATTGTGTGGGTGTGGGGGTTTGTGTGTGTATATCACAGCCCTTTATTCTTCTAGGGAACCAAGGAAAAGTAGCTTCCTTCTATAGATTGAGAGCTCATCCAACAAAAGGCAATAAAACAAATGCCTTTTATTTCAAGTTTGGACATTTGATGAACCCAGTTTGTTTATGTTTTCATTTATTTAAATCAAATCCCTGAGGCCTTTAGCCCAGGCAGCAGAAAGCAATATAACAATACTGTCTGCTTCTTAGATTTAGTGTTGAAGAAAATTCTTTGGGGGAAGAAACAAAGGATTAAATCTTAGTTTTAGCTTTCTTGAACGTTAGTGATTTTATTTATGAAAGACAGTAATTGTAGCCATGTATAACAACCTAGGATAAAGCAACAACTATGCTTGGATCTGAAATGGAACAGTGTTATTAAGGTGGTTCTTTGAGCCCCAATAAGGTTTCTCTTAAAAATAGCAGGGGATAGACTTGAGGCACATGGATGTATATTGTACTTTATGTATTGGTCTTGATTGAAAGTAGATTGTTTACCATGCAAAAATGATAATAATAAGGAATGCCCCAATTTGAATAGAACAGTTTTTACTTGGAGAAAAATTCTAAAACCTCTTTAACATGTAGATATGATTAATGTTTTATATACATTTACATACGTATACATATATATATGTACACACACACACATATATATATGTACACATATATACACACACACACACACACATTTATTATTGAAATAGTGTTCTTTTTGACCAAATTGTAATTTAAGGTTATGCATATACTTATATGACAGGGCAGAAGTGACAGTTCAAGTAAGAAAGATGTGATTGAACTGACGGATGATACCTTTGATAAAAATGTTCTTGATAGTGAAGATGTTTGGATGGTTGAATTTTATGCTCCTTGGTGTGGGCACTGCAAAAAGTAAGTGTTGTTTTTTTTTTTTTTTTTTTTTGAGTTGTCTTCTAAGTCAGAGAACTTTTAGTGCATTCATTTGTTTCATTTTGAAAGAGCTGAACTACATAATAGATAACCTCCAAGATTTCCTCCAGAAAAACTGCCTCTAAGTTAAACATTAGCCTCAGTGCCTAGAGTTCCTTCTGTCATACTAAATTAACAAGGGAATAATATCCAGATTTGGGGGAAATAATGAAGAATTAGAAAGCAAAAATGAAGGATAGTATCATAAATATGTAAATTTACACACAATAGTTTCCAGGTGTGTCTTATCTGTATTGAACAAAAAGCTACACAAATTAAAGTATATTTACTGTTCTGGTAGCACAGTGCCTAAGGCATTTGACTGCTAACCAAAAAGTTGGCAGTTCAAACCCACCAGCCATTCCGCATAAGCAAGACTGGGCAATCTACTTCTATAAAGATTTACTTCTGGTGAGTTCTGGCAAGATGGTGGACTAGGCAGAAGGATTGCACAGACCCTCTTCAACAAAGAAAAGGGAAACCAATTAACATAGACACAGAAGATAATCGTGGATCCCTGAGCCTTGAAGGGAAGGATACAGAATTGGACTAAACCCCAATTAACAGAAGAATTTGCATGAAAATACCAAAAAAAGGAGACATACGGAGCTGCGGTCTGACAGCGAACAGAGTGACCCTGACAGTACAGTCGGCTCGGAGATCCCCGACTGGTGGTAGGACCTAAGAATTAACCTAAAAATCACGCGGCTAGCCAGGGACTGCGTGGACTGTGCACCGTGGCTAGGGAACAAGCAGAGAAGGTGAAGAGAAGGGTGGGCTGAACTGTGAACTTTTGCCGGTCCGGAGGGCACCGCCATTTTGTAGGTTTAAAAAGCGGCTTGACTATTTTTAAAGAGACAGCTCTCTTGCATATTCCTGTGGTGGTAGGACCTAAGAATTAACCTAAAAATCACCCAGCTAGCCAGGGACTGCATGGACTGTGCACAGAGGCTGGGGAACAAACAGAGAAGGTGAAGAGAAAGGTGGGCTGAGCTGTGGACTTTTGCCGG
>NW_006921612.1:4667499-4668343 GCF_000298275.1 Orycteropus afer afer
GGGGTTCTCTCTGAGTCAGAATTGACTTGATGGCAGTGGGTTTGGGAGGGTTTTTTGTTTTGTTTTGTGTTTGCTGCTAGGTAAAATGTACTTTTAAAACTTTTTCTATAGCCTGGAACCAGAATGGGCTGCTGCAGCTACAGAGGTAAAAGAACAAACGAAAGGAAAAGTCAAACTAGCAGCAGTAGATGCTACAGCTAATCAGATGCTAGCCAGCCGATATGGGGTGAGTATATTTATAAGACTCATTCATTTGTAAAACGCCCAGTGTTTTCACATGTTAGCTCATTGGTACTCCAGGCCTCCCTATGATATAAGGAGAGGAAATGTTCAACCATTTTGTAAATAAGGAGATCAGGGTTTAGCTTAAATTACTTTATTGCTAAAACTATTAAGTTTGGAACTCAGGACAATCATGTTTTTGTTTTTTAACATCATAGTACTTCCAGTGTGTACTTAATGCAGTTCAGCTTACCCAGGCTTTCACAGGTTTTTTATATGGCTTTTGAAAGTTGGTCCAATTATTCTATAACAGATATGTGGTATTAATTTATAGACCTAGGGTTTGAATAGGAGCTCTGGTAGCATAGTGGCTAAAAGCGCTTGACTGCTAACCAGAAGGCTGGCAGTTCAACCCCCCCAGCCACTCCTCGGAAGGAAGGTTGGGCAATCTACTTCCGTAGTGAAACTGCCTCGAAAACCCAAGGAGAGGTCGCTATAAGTCGGGTCTGACTCGAAGGCACATAAGAACAACAACAACAAAAGGGTTTGAATAAGATTTGAGTAAACCTCACCGTCTATGAAAGACTCCCTGATTGACACTACCTCTGTGTATCATCCTTTG
>NW_006921612.1:4668443-4676822 GCF_000298275.1 Orycteropus afer afer
CTCGGAAGGAAGGTTGGGCAATCCTACTTCCGTAGTGATACTGCCTTGGAAACCCAAGGAGGGGTCACTATGAGTCGGGGCCGACTCGACGGCACATACAACAACAACAAAAGGGTTTGAATAAGATTTGAGTAAACCTCACCGTCTATGAAAGACTCCCTGATTGACACTACCTCTGTGTATCATCCTTTGACACTGATGTATACTAGGATATTTTTGTTAAATTACCTATAAGGTGGTTTTAGGAACAATAAAGATTATGTTGTCTTTAATTAAATAGTAATTTTATTTTGTACTCTGGTGTTTGTTTTTTAATAGATTAGGGGATTTCCTACAATCAAGATTTTTCAGAAAGGCGAGTCTCCTGTGGATTATGATGGTGGTCGGTCAAAATCCAACATTGTTTCACGAGCCTTGGATTTGTTTTCTGATAATGCTCCACCCCCTGAGCTGCTTGAGGTAAACCACTTGAATCATTTATAGTAAGGAAAGCTTTCCTGGACTGATTGTGGGGAATATTAAAGTGATTTGAACTTTCTAATGAGCAACGAAATACCTGATGAATTGCTTCTTTTCATAGCTTTTAGCACTAAAGTCATTGGACTCTGAGCATGTACCTAAGTTTCTTAAAAGTAGAGTGAATCCAGTTACTCTTTCATTTATCGTTCTCATTTATCATTTCATTTATCATTTCATTTATCATTTCATTTATCATTATAACAATAGCTAGTGTTTATCATACATGTAGCCATGTAATTGTTCTAGTGCTTGTATGTAGATTTTTCTCATTTACATGAAAAAGTAGATACTGTTATGAGGAAACTGAGGCATGGAGAGTTTGTAAAATAATTTCCTCAAGCTTATATGAATAATAAGTAAGTGGCAAGGACATGACAGGAACCCAAGCCCTCAGATATCAGAGATTATGTATATATGCTGTTATAGAGCAAAATGAATTCTCTGAATTCATGAGGGATAAGAATCAGAATCAGCCCAAAACTGGTTCCTGTAGGCAGAGGTCAGGTATACGTCTGCCTTCCCACATCTTTACTATTTCTAATACCATTGACTTCCTCATTGCATTCTTTACTTCTCTGCTGGGTTCCATAATTTATTGCAGTGGACACACAGACCTCAGACCATACTCACAGTCTTGTGGTTAATTAAGGAAATAACAGGCTACAACTCAGGCTCAAGATCATCTTAAAAGCAACAGGGACAACTTGGTTTGAATATCAGGAAGCACACAGGCAGGTTCTGGAATGGTGCCCAAAGATGAGAGAGCACATCTCTTCCTTCTTTAGTACAGGATATCTTCTGACTAGGACAACTCTTAGAGCAAAAAGGCTCATGGAGCAGATAAGCTGTCTTGTCTGCTAGAACAGCTCTAAGATTGCTCTTGCCCAACACCACTGCCCTCCTCCAGTGATCAGAAGATGCCACTTCTCTGCCTAGCAGCTGCCTTCTTTACTAGGCAGATGCCCTAACTTGACTTCTCTGCCATTAGGCTCCCTGCCATGGGCTTCTCTGCTGCTAACTGGCCCAGCTCATAACTAGTGTAGCAGCCTACACAGCTCTCCACAGTCAGGCCTCTCAGCCATCAGCCTATCTGCTTCTTCCTTCCTGTAGGCAGTTGCTCAGCTGCTCTCTGTCATCAGGCCTCTCAGTTCCTAGCTGGCCTAGCTCTTAGCCAGTATAGCAGGACTCCTCTGCTCCCACACAGCTCTGCTTCTCTTGCCAGCCCAGGTCTTAATCAGCAGCTCTCTCAGCTGCAGTTTTTATCTTCAGGCCTGGGAGGGCCCACAGTGTCCAAGAACACACTTCCCTCCTGGTTCCTGTCAAACAGAAGGCCTCTGACGATCTCTCCATTTCAGCCATTTATAGTCTTATTCCTCATCAGTTACAAGGTAGGGCCTCCCTCACCAATCCTCAATTACCCTTGAGTTGTCAGTTAACTTAGAAAGTAACATTTTCTGCCCCTAAAACCTCTTCCTTCCCTATGCAATAGTAACAACCTTCTGGGGTGAAAAGCAACCTGGGAGGTCCTCCACGTTGTGTCTCCAAAAACTAGGGCAAAACAACTACTTAGGAAGATGTCCCAAGCTGTTTTCCCAAAGAACCAAGGCAAAAGGCCACATGAAGAAACTCATTGTACCACATATACAAATACTTCTCCACAATCACAGGTAGATGTCTTAGAAATATATAACAGATCTTCAACTGAAGACTCAGGTTTTTAGTGAAATTGCCATAATGATGTAAACATCTTTTATAAAGCATTATTGTTATTTCCTTAATGCATGCAGGAAGTATTATTTGAGAGAAGCCTATCCCTTTCTTTAGTGAAAATGACAGTACTAAGTTTTAGTTTGGGTATTTGTCATGCACCCTGTTAAACGATACTTTGTCTTCTGGTTTTCCTCAGATAATTAATGAGGACATTGCCAAGAAGACTTGTGAAGATCATCAGCTCTGTGTTGTGGCTGTGTTGCCGCATATTCTTGACACTGGTAAGATTAACAGAAACTCATTTTCCATTAGTCCTATGGCCAAGTACTCTGAGAATACTTCCTAAATAGATGAATTTTATGGGCGGCTTTATTTTTATCTTTAAGTGATTTTGTCTGTTTAAATCAGGAGCTGCAGGCAGAAATTCTTATTTGGAAGTTCTTCTGAAGTTGGCAGAAAAATACAAAAAGAAAATGTGGGGGTAAGTTATTCAACTTTTTAATCTCAGTATCAAAGTCAAATTATGTTAACACCCAGCAGATTTATTTTAGGGAGGTTCTAGAATTGTTCTGTGGCCACAAATACCAGAATAAACCTAGATTCATACAAAGTTTGACACAGAGTCATCTCTACAAAGTTAGAGGAAAATTATCTTTACTGTTAAGTAATAACCAGAAAGCCCTAAAGCCCCAGGAAATCATATCTAAACTAAAAGATGGCTTCATTATACAGAGCTTTTAATGGTTAGATTCTAAAAGTTTGTAAGACACTTCTTTGTACCACAATGTACAATTTTTTTCATATAAATCTTATTTTACATGGTGTTTAGGGTCCTGGGCTAGCAAGCAAAACCTTAATTAGTAATATAGCTGACTTCTACTAGAGCCCTGAAGTCTAAAGAAAGATTGAAGACTAGATCTTGGCAAACTTTGAAAACAGAGTTCATCTCCTTTTCATTTATTCCCTTGCTGTTTGTCTTCACTCTCCAAGAGTTGCTTTCTCCAGGTACCTGGTGCCCCCTGCGGTCCTTCTCACAATGATCTTATTCTTCCTTCATTAAGTGAACAAACATTTATTATATGCTCACAAAATGCTATGCTTTAAAATTATTTATTCTTCATTGTTTTAGACGTTAGCTAAAGATAACTTGCTTGAGCATTTTTATATTATTGATGAATGACATATCCATAACTCTTTTTTAAAAAATTTGTTATATGTTTTAACTCAGATGATATGATATTGGTGAGACTTCAGGTAATAAAGAAGGGAAAAATTTATGTAGTTTAGTGGACTGGTAAGGAGCTCCAGTGGCATAGTGGTTAAAGCATTTGGCTTCTAATCAAAAATCAGTGGTTCAAACCCACCAGCCACTCTGCAGGAGAAAGAAGAAAGTCCTCTGTAATGACTTACAGCCTTAGAAACCCTGTGGGGCACTTCTGCTCTCCTATAGGGTCGCTATGAGTCAAAATCAACTCAATAGCAGTGGGTTTGTTTTTGATTTAGTGGGCTGGTAGGGGTTGGGGACAAACTGTTCCATAGATAGACCCAAACTTTCTTATAGAAAGACCAATTCATTCTTGAAGACTTCTGGAGTTAGGACACAGGAGAACAAAAGAGAGGAGCTACAGTTATTTAAAAACACGTCTAGAATTCATTATTTAAATACTCATCTTTTGTTCTTGATTTATTTCTATACCTATTTCATTCCACAAAATATTTGAGTTAAGATCTTTTATTCTTTAATTAGGATACACTAGATTCCATCTAATTTGAAAAGAATCTTTGCCCTGAAATCCAGTTTGCTTTTCTAGGTGGCTGTGGGCAGAAGCTGGAGCCCAGTATGAACTTGAAAATGCGTTGGGAATTGGAGGATTTGGATACCCTGCCATGGCAGCCATTAATGCACGCAAGATGAAATTTGCTCTTCTGAAGGGGTCTTTCAGTGAGCAAGGCATTAATGAGTTTCTCAGGTAATTTCTTGTGTTTTTTGTCTTCTAGGTTGGGCAGGGTTTTTGTTTTGTCCATCTGTTTGGTTCCATTGCAGTTTTTGATTCGAAACTAGGTTCATGTAGACCTGTGAGTAAAGTGATTAGTTTGCATTTGAAATTCTACAGAATTAGGTAATTATAAAGTAAAGCTTTTAAATCATCTCTTTACTTTGTTCTTTTTCCAGTAGAAGTATTCCATATGGTGAGTTAATACTAATGCTTTCCTACCCTCAGGCCACCTACTTGCCATGCTGTGCACCTGGCATAGGGCTCTAACTCAAAAACTATTTATAGATTTTTCTATTTGGGTCCTATATTTATTTAACACATTGTAGAAACTGTTAACAGTCACCTTTTAGATAAATACAAAGCATTGACCTGAACAGTTTTTGTTTTCAATTCTTTCTTTCTTTCTTACTCATTTAACAGCTATTTTATGAAAGTTATTCCACCTGCAAAGGTAGTTGAAAAAGTTATAAGTAGCAAATAGTAATTATGTTTTAAAAGTCTGTACACCTCTTCTGCCAGCCATACTAGTTACATTAACAGAAGTTTGAGAACTATACGTGTGGCCTCAAGAGTATGGTCTCTGAAGTGAGACTCCCAAGAGTCACATCTTAGTTTTGCCTCTTGTAAGCTGACCTTGAAAGAGCTCTGATGGCACAGTGGCTAAGTGCTTAGTTCCTAACGGAAACGTTGGTAGTTAGAACACACCAACCGCTCTACAGGAGAAAGATGTGGCAGTCTGCTTCTATAAAGATTACAGCCTTGGAAACCCTATGGGGCAGTTCTATGAGTCGGAATTGCATAGACAACAACAGGTTAAGCTGGCCTTGAGCAGAGTAGAAGGGTGGTGGAGTTGATGAGAGGGCATCTTCTTAACTTCTCTGCCTGGGTATAAACCCTGGCTCTTTCACTTGCTAGCTATTTGGTTTTGGGTAAATTACATAACTTTTCTGTATCTGTTTTCTTACTGTCTAAATGGGATGATAACACTACCTCCTATAGGGTTTTTGGAGAATTGAATGAAAGAAATCACCAGAAGAGCTTATTGTAGTACTAGAACAAAATAAAAACCTTAATGTTAGCCATTTTTAAGACAATATAGATTGTAAGGTACCTTTGTTGCTTGCAAATAAATGGAACCCAGAGTAATTACATATTTATTTTTCATTTTTATTCAATGTTTCTTTTTAAAATTATTGTTTTAGAAAATTTCAAATGTACAAAAATAGTGAATAGCACAAAGGACCCTTGTACTCATTATTTTCAACTTCAAAAATTATAAATTCATGGTCCACCTTATTTTGTCTACCTACTTTCCCCACCAGTATTTCATACCAATCCTATTTCATTTCATCTGTAAATGTCACATTACATAAAGACATGTGGGGAACAGCATAAGTTTTAATTGTCATTGAGTTCTATTTATTTCTTCATAAATTCTAATTACTTAGAATTTGAATACAGATAAATCTCATGTCGTTTTCTCCCCCCAATCATGGATTTGCTTATCCTCTCCTTTGCCAGCTAGAAAAGTAGAAAGTGATTTGTCTTTAGTCTCCAATGTAAATTCCCTATTTGGTTAGTAATCCCTGGATGCCAGTGATAAGTAGGATAGAAGCTGAGGGGCTTGGACTGGATCAGCTGTTTTGGGTACAGATATATTGAAGGTTGTCATCCTTCTTGTTGCTATGGAAGAAAATTAATAAGCTTTTTTTTTTTTGCAAATCATTGTGTTTATGAGCACTGGTAACATGATACCCAAATGTCGGCTAGATGTCTGGGAAACTGACCATGGCTTTGAACCAGTTTGAACCAGTTCAGTCATGCCCAACAAAGCAAAACTGGAACAGACTTGAATTTTTGGGGTGATCTGGGATGCTAACTGGGAGGAGAAAAATTACAGGTCGAAGCCCCAGAATGGGAGACTTGGAAGAGGTGAAGTGAGACCACCACCATCTTGGAACTCAGCACCCGTTTTCTGTTCAGCTGGTCAAGAGATTTGGTTGCTGTGCAGTGTGCACACTGACCTTGTGTTTTAGGAGGAAAATTAACTTTCTAACAGGGCTTTGGCCATGATTTTCCCTTTTCTGGTTAGTGTTGCAGTTCTACACACATTTAAAAAATTCAGGTCTTGCAGTGTCACTTCATTGGCCATGACTGAAGTTGGCCAAACGGTTCAAAGCCCTGAACCAGACTCTTAGCATATCTCAAAAGAATGAATTTACGATAAATAAGCTTTCCTAGTAGGTAAAATTATTCTGTGTACAGAGAATTGCTCTGCATAAACTTACTTAGAAACTCCTTTGTTACTTGAGGTTTTATCCTATCTACTTTGCTGCCTTCTACATCTGTTTATTCTGCCAAAGGGGGAAAGACTTCACCTTTCTCCATAGCCTTCCTGAACCACCATCACACCCTTGCCCTCATCTACCCTCCCAGAGTAGATCAGGTGGCCTTGTTATACTCATTTATATCTCCCTGTACTTTTTCTTCAATTGTGTTTATTTGATTAATGACTTTTCCTCACAACTGTGAGTTACACGAAGATGACTCTGTTTTACACAAAATTTTACCTCTGGTTACTAAGAGAGAACCTGGCAAATAAATAAATCATAAGCTCTTTTGGTAAATATTTTATAAATGAATGAGTAAATTCTTATCATTGGAATAGTTAAGAAAGATTAGGAAAGAGATCCTTAGGGAGCTTACTGGATAATAAGACATGGCACACTGACATGAAGACTGCTTTGCTTATAAAATGTATTTCATCCTTTCTCAAATTTAATTCCAGTGTTGGAAACCTTAGGTAATTTATGAGAGTAATAAGTAACAATAAGATTGAGCCTTTGGAATAACACATTCTAACCCCAGTTTAAAGTTGGGAGCTCTGGTAGCATAGTGGCTAAAGCACTTGACTGCTAACCAGAAGGCTGACGGTTCAAACCCACCAGCCACTCCTCGGAAGGAAGGTTGGGCAATCCTACTTCCGTAGTGATACTGCCTCGGAAACCCAAGGAGGGGTCGCTATGAGTTGGGTTTGACTCGACGGCACATAACAACAACAACAACAACATTTTCAACTAGTTTCCCTTTTCTCGTTTTCTTTGGTTTAAGTACAGGGTAGATAAATGGTTCAAGGAGAAATTACAGGCAAATAGCATGTGTTTTGGTTACCTAGTGCCAGACTAACAGAAATACCACAAATGGGATGGCTCGAACAGACAGGGATTTAGTCTCTTACAGTTTTGGAGGCTAGAAGTCTGATTTCCAAGTGCCAGGCTCTAGGGGCTGGGTGAGAGCCCCTTGGCCTTGGGCTTCAGCTCTGTGTCCTGCTCCTGGCCCACTGAAGCTGGAGGCTTTCTTCCCCCAGGCAGCTGCTGGCTGCTGAGGCTGAGAAACGCAAGGTCAGCAAGTAACAAGGCACAGTCCTGATGCAACCAAACCACACGGCAAGCCATTGATTCAAGTTCACTAAGAGTCCCAAGATCACCAGCAGCATGGCAGGCTGCTGAATGATGACTCAGCTACATGCAGGAGTAAAGCGTGCCAATGGCTAGAGACCATTCCCAATTCCCATTTAAGGAGCTCTGGTGGTGTAGTGCCTAAGGCATTTGATTGCTAACCAGAAGGTTGGCAGTTCAAAGCCACCAGCCACTCCATGGAAGGAATACTGGACAATCTACTTCCGTGAAGATTTACTGCCTTGGAACCCCAAAGGGGGTCACTATGAGCTGGAATTAACTTGATGGCAGTGAGTTTGATTTTGAGTTTGAGTACATACAGGAAGCAGACCAAATCCCAAAACCAGCTACTCAGCTGCTTGCGGCAGATTCCACCATGGAGTTGATTGCCAGTCTCATCATGGGGAATAACTACCACCAGCTACCCAGCCACTCAAAACCAGGCCCATCCAAGTTGACACATAACCTTAACTACCACAGCATGTCATAAACTTGAGACAGTTACTTTTTTGCTTGAGGTTAGTACATGGGCTGGTGGCTTTCAAACTTTGTGTCTTGGAGTAGCAAAGACCTCAGACCCCACCACTACTAGTGGTAAGTTGTTGTTGTTATGTGCCGTCGAGTCAAACACGACTCATAGCGACCCCTCCTTGGGTTTCCGAGGCAGTATCACTACGGAAGTAGGATTGCCCAAC
>NW_006921612.1:4677332-4710986 GCF_000298275.1 Orycteropus afer afer
CAACCCAAGGAGGGGTCGCTATGAGTCGGGTCCGACTCGATGGCACATAACAACAACAACAAAAATACTATTAGTGCAAATATGTACTTATTCAAAGAGCCAGTAAGAATTCAGTTAACCTTGAGGCTAAACTAACATTTTTAGTGTGGCAGCAATTAAAAACTTTGATCAGCCCAAAACAGCATAAATTGTTCCTGCACCCCTCCTGGAAAAATGTCATCTAGACTTCTTGAGAATTTGCTTACTATATTTAGGCAAACCATATTAACACTTAGTTCACCAGTTGTTAAGTTGATCCTGACTCATGGCAGTCCCATGTGTGTCAGAGCAAATTGCTCCATTGGGCTTTTGAGAGCTCATTTGTTTGGAAGTACATCACCATGCTTTTCTTCCAAGGCCCCACTGGGTAGACTCAGACCTTCAATTCTTTCAGTAGCAGGCAAGTGCATTACTTACACCACCCAGGACTCACAGGTCACTAGTATAAATACAAGTATGGAATTGTGTATTATGCACCAAGAAGTAAAGAAAGGACTTGAATCTTACATCAGTTGGTGGGTATTCTGTTTCTTTGAAAGCAGGGACTATGTTTGCCCAGTCTCTTATTAAGCAGTAGATGTATCTGTTAGCATTTAACCCTAAAAACAAAATAGTGGGAGTGGAGGAGCATCATTTATAGAAGTATTGAAAAAACTTGGTTAACTCTGCCCTGAAGTCATAATCCTCTCAGACTCTTGTTCCTATTTAAAGGAAGGTTTGGCATCTTTGTGTTTGCTACTGTTACTGACATTAAATAAGGAACCCCAAACTATCCACCAAATGTCCTGTAGCAGATCCATCTCTGTGTTTTATAGCTGAAGAGGCTAATGTTTGCAGTTAATGAATGACCTGATTAAGGACATGAAACTAGTAAGAATAGAACCACTGTCTATCTTTTTATTACTCTCATGGATTTGTGTTTCCTTTGTAAGCTTGGATTTGCTTTGATAGTAAGTTGAGCCATTCTGGCAAAAATTTTAGATAGAACTGCATCAAATACTACGAGTACTACACTAAATACCTTTTTCTGCCCACACAGTGTATGTGAGTCAGGATCCTATCCTGTGCTAATACTGGCAGTTTAGTGACTAATGGTGAAGTGGGTTTCTAGAGCGTATTTTTCATCTTGCTTTCTGAAAAGAACTGACAACTGCACAATCAGGGTTTCTTGGCACTGTTGACATTTTGGGCTGGATAATTCTCCTGTGGAGGGAGCTGTCTTGTACATTGTAGAATGTTTAGCAGCATCCCTGGTCTCTACCAAATAGATGCCCACCACTACCACCATTGTGATGATGATAAGTGTCTCCAGACACTGGCAAGTGTCCCCCGGGGAGGGGGCATACATCTTCCCAGTGAAATGTTAGTAATACCACAAGTATTGAGACTTAACATACTGTTTTTGGTATACCTTTTTAAAGCTTGAGGTGTGAGAGAATTGCCATAATCTATAGATGATTGAGAAGGCAGTTGCTGGTATCTGTGGGCTGGTTTCAAATGCTTGCTACTAAGTCTAAGGAAAGGAATTTAGTTTTAAGAAACTAGTTATCTTTCATAAAGCCTTTCTGAGGTCTTAAGTTCATTGAGAATTTTGTTAATCAAATATATCAGTACTGGCTTTATCCATGTTCTAGATCAACTTGGATGGCTGTTATGTACTTTGTATTTTATCAAAACAATTATGCTAATTTAAAACATTATTCACAGAAACTGGCTTTATCAAAGGCCAAGTCTTAAATCAAGAATATCAAAGTTGGCTATATTACTGTCCTCTTATGAAAATATAATTGTTTATGAGGTATTTTTCAGGAATATAGTATTCTTAGAGGTGTGAAATAGCTCTACATACACAGTAGAAATCACTATTTTTTTAAAGTGAGGGTAAGCACCCCTCTGCATCCATCATAAACTGATGTGTACCGTGTTAATTTTTTCCCCTAAGGGAGCTCTCTTTTGGCCGGGGATCTACAGCACCTGTAGGAGGAGGAGCTTTCCCTAAAATAACTACAATAGAACCTTGGGATGGCAAGGATGGTGAGGTGAGTAGACTGTTTAAGGCTTGTTTTTGTATCTTTTTTTCACTTCCCAAAGCCTTGGCAGGCTAAAATGTTAGCATAAACTCATGGATCTTTCTTAACATTCTCTCAAGACTTTTCACTCTGATCCTATTAAAAAGTGCTGTGGCATTAAATTTTCTTGACAAGAGTCACCCAAGATACTTCATTTCAACAATGAATACATTGCTTTCCTAACCATCACCTCTAAAGGAAACATTTAACCTGGAATTCATTTACTTTGTCTTAGAAAAATGCAAAATTTATAGCTTTTCAATTTGTATTTATTCTTGTGTGAGTCTTAAAAGGACAATTTGAATGGCTTTCAATTTTAAAGAAATAACAAGGTGCTATGTTAAAATGGCTTTTCATCTGTGCCCTCAGCTTTTCCATCTATGTAACAGGCAGAGTTGAACTTTCAGGGTCCCTCACCTATGCAGTTCTGGGGTAGACCCTGCAGTGCATGTTCATGATGGTTTTCTGTTTTTACAGCTTCCTGTGGAAGACGATATCGATCTCAGTGATGTGGAGCTTGATGACTTAGGGAAAGATGAGTTGTGAGATGCACAACATAAAATTCAGTTTTCTTTTCTTGGGAGCGGATTTTTCCAGCAGTGAAGGAACATTCTTAATAATCAGATGGATCTACCAGTGGCCTTTTTAACCAAGAAGTAGCACTTGATCGGTCATTTGAAAACACTGCAACAGTGAACATTTGCATCTCAAGAAAACATTGAAAAATTCTATGAATTGTTGTAGCTAGTGAATTGGATTGTATTCTGTCAAATAATATTTTGGAGACAACTGATGGTTTGTTGAAACATTTTTTTCCATCTCTTTAACTGCTGCTTGAATGTTCTTTGAGGCTATTTCTTATATGTGTTTTTTAATGTGATTCCTTCAATTGAATATTAATGGCTTTTTCCATTAAAGAATAAAACAAAATATTTTGGACAATGCCAACAGATGTATGAAATTAGTGTCCATATCATAACTCAGAGTCTGATGTTTAGCCAGTAAATTAATATTAAAATGTGATGTCCCTCCTTATAAACTTTTTTAAAAGGACAAAATGACCCTTTTGATTCAAATGATGTCATCTGAATACCTGCCACAATACAGATTTTATGTGTTCCACAATTTAAAATTCCATTTGCAAATGTAAATCATTTTAAAAATAGTATGGAAGACAATGGATTGTCATTTGAGAACTGCATTTAATGCCTGATGTTTTGTCTTTTGGAGTATCACTAGTGGTTATTTGAGAATATTAGCTCAAGATTTTTCAAACTCTCATAAAATATTCATTAAGGCATGAAATACAGCAGCAAGTTTCCAATTTACAGGTAGTCCACATTTATGTGAAACAGAAAAATGAAAAGTTAAATGATAAACACTGAATTATGTTAGAATAATGTGAAGAGACAATTCAAAGGACTGAGCATTTCTTTATTGTAACTTAAAAAAAATAAATACAATTGTATGTAACTCTGTGAGCAATTTCTCTGAAAACCTAAATTATATAGGGCATTTAAACGATTCTCTGCATCTGTGGTGGTTTGCATGGATAAGGAAGCTTAGTGCCAGCTGACTTTTCTATTCAAGAAGATTGAGGTCAATGTGGAAGTAGACATAAGGAAAATAATCTTGGTTATTAAATTGTAATCCAGGGATCTCCACAGATGCCTATAAAAGAAGACATAGTAATGTGTTTTAGTTGTATAAATGACAGGTTCCTGTATGTCTTTAATTTTTCATATTTATGCCTTGCATTGTCATCCCCTGCAACACATACACACACCTGCCTTATCTTGTTTTCCATTAACATTTGTGACATACAGGTTTTCGTAATAGGCTAGCATATACCATTTTTTGAAAATATTGCCCATACAGAAAGGTGGAGCTTACTAACAGAAATGCAGCTATTATAGTTGCAAACCTACATCCAATATACTTGCAGCTGCTACTTCATCCAAATGTTTGAAGATGGAGTTCAGCACTTCTCTTAAACGTTTGGTAGATGACTTCTTATGAGGTTGTAGGAGCACTGCCTGAAAATTGACTGGTAGTCCATACCTTTTCAGATAAATAAAATGTGTAAATAAGTTATACCAGATGTAAGTATGGATGAAGAAATAGAGTAAATTCTATTAAGAATGAAAAGCTGCAACCAAAGTAAAACTCAGTTGAGCAAAATGGGGTAAAGGTGAGACTAGTGGCTCTTTCTGGATGGAAAATCTCTAGACCATGCTAACCCACTGCTGATAGGAATAGTTTTTGACTGCAGAGCAGTCATCACCCTGACCACTTCTGTAGTAAATGCTCATGTGGAATGGAGGCAATTGGACTGAATATTCTAACTCAAAAGAACTGATCTGAAACCCAGCTTAGCTGTTGTGGTTTTCTCCACCAAAAGAGGTTAGCAGAAAAAAATGGGTTTTTCCAGATAGTGAGTTCCTTCTTAGTTTTTTGGATGGAAGGAAAAGATATTTAAACGTACTTAGTTGTATGGCTAAATACACTTGAGAATCAGTTGTTGGAACAAGTTATTCCTGAGGTGTTAAAATATTTATACTAGGTACTATTTGAATAGTAAACGTGCACTTTGTGATGGTTGAACTTTTTTTCAAGTATACCATCAGTGAGCAGGTGCTTGGCTGTTCAGAACTCATCATGTGTATTTCTTCATGCTGTAAGCATTGCTTGTGCAAACTGTTCTCATGATACCCTTTTATTCTTGAGTTACTCTGGTTTTTCCAGATGGACTTGGTATGTAAACAATGGATGGTGGCAGGATGTGTTGCATTTACTACTTTTTTATTACCCAGGCTATATCATAAGTTATCCCCTGGCTCTCAAATTTCTGCAGTCCTCCTTTATAGCAGCTAATGGTGCACAGTATTCACTGAAATAGTGAGATCTATTAGATCTGCAGAAAGATGGAGTAAACATAAATATGTGGAAGAGTGTCATTTGTAACCACAGATGCTAGTGCATTTATATTATAACCCAGCATAAGACCTACCTAACCATGTTTCCTAGGAGCTCTGGTAGCATAGTGCCTAAGGCACTTGACTGCTAACCAGAAGGCTGGCGGTTCAAACCCACCAGCCACTCCTCGGAAAGAAGATGGGGCAATCTACTTCTATAGTGATACTGCCTCAGAAACCCAAGGAGGGGTTGCATGAGTTGGGTCCGACTTGATGGCACATAACAACAACAACCATGTTTCCTATTAAAACACTGGGCAAGCAAGATGAAAGAAACAGACCAGGATTGCAGGATGCCAGCATGTGATCCCATCTAAATCTTAATGTCAAGGGATGATTTCCACAGAGCCTGGCAGGCATAGACAGGAATGACAATCATGGTACATAGGCTAGATTATGGATGAGAAGAATGGCCCAGTTAACCACCCTCATTTCTACTGTTCCCATCTGTGATCATCAAAGTCCATGGGAAATGGACAGTGAGGTGGTAGCTCCTTCTGCAATGTCCATATTACCTTGTCTTGCAGTCCCTCTTGAGCTCCTTCCAAACCTACCAGTGCTCTGCTATCACTCTGCTACCCGGACACAAAAATCTTCCTTTTAAAAGGCTCAAGTTTGCCACTCCTTTGTCATTGTCCAACCTGGTCGATCATAGTCATTCCCAAGTGGCTCTGAGAGATTGCTTATCTTTCTCCCTGAACAAAGGCCTCTGGTCTTTAAAGCATTCCTTTCTACCAGTCTGTGAGCTCCTTGAGGGCAGAAGCATGCATCTGTTTTGTTCACTGTTACATCCCCAGTCCTTGGTGAATAATAGGCACTCAATAAATACTTAATAAAATGTTGACTGAATGGGTGGTGGTGTCCCCATCATCAAACCTCCACGTCCCTGACCTCTTTCTCAGCCCTGTGCTCTTGGCTTCATGGCTTCCCACCCTTTCCAAACTCCTTCCAGTTCTTAACTCATTCTCTTGATGGCACTGGTCCTGCTAACCCTCCCTCTGGAGCAATTCAAAGGACACATCACTTTTGCTCAGAACATGACTGCCAGGAATGGCTGGTCAGTTCTCCCCACTCTCTGTAAGCCTTGGCCCCATCGTACTCCTTTCCTAGATTGCCTAGCCGAGGATCCTGCCTCCTAGTTCGTTGCTGGGGTCATCTGATGGGAAGTCTGCAACTTGTATCCCATTACCGAGACAATTTGTAGCCATACCCTATATCTCTGCTGCAAGTCTCAATCTCTTTAATCTTTAGCATTATCATTGAATGCTACCAACATGCTCAATCTTGAGATTTAGAATAAACTTCCTCAACTTCCTAGAGCTCTCACACTCTCTCTAGAAGCAAATTTGAGAGTATCAAATGGCCTATCTCATTCATTCTTCAGTCACTACACTATAGTTGCTTACTACCATCACTGCACAGAAAATGATCTGACAGATCACCAATGACTTATTAAATGTCCAAATCCAAGGGACGTTTAAAATCAACCTTTTGCTACTTTTGACTCTTGATTATGCCTTCCTGCGTAGGCTTCCTGGTACCTTCCTTCCTGTGACTTCTTCAGGAGTTTTCTACCTACCCCCACTTACGCCTTCAATGGTGGAGCCCCCCAGGTTCCTCTTAGGCACTCTTCCTTCTGTATAACTAACTGTGTCTGGGGGATCTTATCCACACACATGCATGGCTTTGCTACTTATAACTGATGACTCCCTAATACCTGTTCCACTAAGCCTTCTTCAGGTACCTAGACATAATTATCTTGCTACCTGGTAGACTACACCTGGAGGAAGCAGGAAATTCATCATAGTCCCACCACTCACCCAGGGCCTATTTCCATTTTCTTCTTGCATAATTTAAAAACCTGGTTCACTTCATCCATGAGGATGAACTAACACATCTTCAAACTGAAGTCCATGTCCACTTCACATTGATAATTATATATATTTTAAATGTGATTTGAGTGAAAGTTTACACAGCAAATTCATTTTCCATAAAGCAGTTCATATACATTTTGTTTCATGACATTGACTGCGATTTCCCACAATGTAACAGCTCTCTTCCCACTTCCTCCCTGTAGTTTCTTCTTGCCTATGTCCTTTCCTATGCACTCCTGCTCCCCTGTGCAAATACTATACTGCCCTTCTGTTCTCCCACGATTGATTGTTCTAAGGAGTTTACCTACCTGGTGTACATGTTCACCCTATATACCTGTCTATTTGGCTGGAAGCCATGGGAGTGAGTTCAATTCCAGACTTGAAGGGTAACAACAAGGTGCTGTAGTCTTGGTCTCACCAAACTCTATGAGACCAGTAAACTTGGTCTTTTTTATGGTTTTGAATTTTGTTCTACATTGTTCTCCCACTCTATCCACAATCTCCACATTGATAATATTCTGTCAAACATTTCGCACCTACTCTTTGTCCAACCTGAGCTGGGTGACAAAGGTGGAGAGATGAGTCAGACCCCTCCCCTGGGTAGGGAAAAAAAACAACTTTGAGATGAAGACAGTGACAAGTGAGGGACAAATCAATGTCACTGAATTGTATGTAGAAATTATTGATGTGAGCTGTATATGTGTGTAGACGTTGATTTGGTGTACTATATGTATATATTTTCAACAAGAAAAATAATAAATTATTTTAAATAAAGACTAATGGGAGGTGAGAGGCACAGATAAACTGGTGAATTTTACTTCTCCTTACCTATCTGTTTGCTCTCATAGACTTACTGTTTCAACATCTGTTTTCTTAGATTACTGTACCTCCATATGATGGAATATGAAAAAGCCATCAAAAAGAGCAATGTAGCTCTACATGTACTGATATGAGAGAGTACAATACAAAGCAAAGGAAAACAGCAAGTTGCAGAACATTACATATAAATGATCCCATATGAAGAATAAGAGGATCTTGAAAATGCACCTGACCATTAACCATGATTATCTGTGAGGAGTGGAATCACCAGGACCTTTGAACTTTCCACAGTGTATAGTTCTGAACCTGAAATTTTTAGTGTTTATTACATCTCTATTCAGGAAAAATAAAGATACAGTAAAAAATGTTATAAACTGTTAGCTTTAAAAAGTATTTTCATATGTTCATTGGGGAAAACACTGAGCTTAAGCAAGACACTAATGATGTACATCTTTACTTCTCTCTTTAGCAAACGGGCATCCTGGGAGACAGACTACACTGTCTTGGGCCTTGAGTACCACTGATTTTTGAAGCAAGCAGAGTTTATCTGGGTGGGGCCCATTATGTACTCCAGTTTGAGTACATATTTCAGCCCAGTACAGCAACCCTTGCCATTACAGGCAAGATGTAATATGATGTGTGTGAAGAGTGCAGAGAAAAGGATCTATATCTGGGCAAAACCACACACACATTGGTAGCCATGTGAAGGATGAATTAGAGGCAGGGAACCCAGTAAAGGCCTTATGGCAACAGCCACACAGGCTGGGCAAGGAGACAAATAGACATAGAAGAGAGAAGCAAAGGCAAAACAAAAAAAAAAAAAGTTTATGGAGGGGTGTGCTGGGGTGAGGGGGCAGATACGAAAGTTTGGAGCCTGGTGATGGGAAGGATGGTAGGGCCATTGGCAGTAACATGGAAGCAAGAGGAAGGAGCTTGGAAAGGAAAATGAGCCAAATATCCAGGTCCAGGCTACAGGCAAATAAATGGCAGCAGACGGAGACCTAGACATAGGCAAGAAAATGCCACTAGGGCCAATGACCAGGTAGATGGGCAGTTGGAGATTGTGAGGCAGTGTTCAGTGCAGGTAGCAAGAAGCCAGGGAAGATCAATACAGACAGTCTAAGGGGCCAGAGGGGCCTCACCAGAAGAGCACGGGTTGCAGAAACCTAGAGAGAGGGCACACTCAAGAAGAAAGGTACAGTCAGCATGTGCAAGGCTGCAGAGACCCCAAAATATTTCATGGCCCAGTGGATGTTCATAGGATAGCTATTAAGACAGAAAAGCAGGCTCCAAAAAAATACGTCCCATTTGATTCCATTTTAGTGAAAATAACATATAACTATGTTATTGTTGTTAGGTGGTGGTGACTGGCTCCAACTCACAGCGGCCCTATCTACAACAGAACAAAACATTATCCAGTCAGTCCAATGTGTAACTATAAATTTTTAAATATATATAGGAGTACACATCAGAATGTTAGCAGTGTTTTCTCTTGGTGTTAAAATGGCAGGTGACTTCTTCATTCTTTCTGCTTTATAGTTTCCAATTTTTTCTACAGTAAACCTATTTTGCGTTTGTTTAACAACAATTAACACAAAAAAAATCAAATTAAGTTTTATTATAGTGGTTTTGTTTTGGTTTTATTTTTCCTGCTGCAATGGGGCCTTGAAGGCTGAGGGCTAAAACAACCCCAGCCTGTCTTAGACCCATAGAGAGGCTGGCAGTCTGCATGGAGGGGTATGAAAGGGCCCCTTGGGAATCAGAGGCCAGGCAGTGGCAGAGGGTACTGACCACAGGAAACGAAAGAAGCACTGGAAGAGCAGGGTGGAGGCCGACTGAGGGGAAGTTTAGCTGGGTTGGGGACACTCCAGCATGTTTCCAAGAGCCAGGAGGGAACAAGCCACAGATGCAGATGGGAGAGGACAGGATGGACGGGCAAGGTCTAGAGGAGGCAGGAGCACAAGGAAGGGGCAGCAGGGAAGGGAGGGCAAGGCAGGAGCTCCCACCCCAGCAGGCACCTACTAGGCAAAGGACACCCTCCCCACCCTCAGGAGAGAACTAGATCAGAGGATGCCAACTTAACGCACCTGAGCACAGACTCCACAAACACTCTCAAGGCCTTTATATGGATCCAGGCAATAAAGGCTTCACTGAAGTTCACCTTGAGCCAGCGCAGCAGGGGGCCCTGCAGAGACAGGAGAGCCTGGTGACTCCTCACCCTCCACATGAGGCCCAGGCCAAGAAGATGTGGGTCTTGACAGACCAAGTCCTGAACTGAGGAGAAGTGCCCAGGAGCCAGCAGAAGCAGAGAGGAAGGAGTCTGTCCGACACACCCTGGGCAAGGCTCAGGATCACATTATCCAGGCCCTGATCTGGAGAAGCTTAGCAGCCCAGCCACCCAGCACATGCGTGGTACCACCACAAACCAGGGTGGCAGGGCTGGGCAGCCCCCTGACCTCAAAGGCTTTCAGCAGGCAGCTAACAGGCTTCCATCTGACACTGCCCAGTCAAGGAGCCTACCGCAGAGCCAGCAGCCCAATGGTCCCCTGGGTCCTGGCATCATCCAACTGCCTGCTTCTCAGGGAGCCCCTCATAGCCCCCACTTCACCTGTTCACAAACCTCAGGGCCACAGGAGCTGTTACTAATGCTGGTGTGGCCAGTCCTCTGGGGTAATTCATAGTCTTCCAATAAGAGCTCTGACCTCCCACCTGACACCTCCAACTGCCCGCAAAGGTCAGGGGTGAGGGTCCAGCCAGGGCAGCCGAAGGAAGAGAGCTGAACTGCCCGACCACCACCCCCAGCCAGGGGCCCTGCTCCGTCACCAGCTGCAGCCACCTCCAGCCAGGGCAGAGGGACCCTGGCTGATAAGCACTCATCATTGGAGAGGAAGGGACAGTTCCAAAGAGGCCCTGCAGACAAGGAGGAAGCCATGATTGTGGGCTTCTTGAATTTCAGACCTCAAAAGCCATATGGGATAACAGAAAATGCAAGGGTGAGCTGTCTCAGAAGTTACAGATGCCTGAATGAGGAGGGGATGTGAGCCAGGGCACCCCAGGGCTCCCGGGGGAGTTGCTTACCTCACCCTCGCCCTCACTCTCTCTCTCTCTGTCGGTCTGCCCCGCAGCGAGCCTATCAGGGTTACCTAGCGGGGTTACCTTAACCATGTGGTCCGGGAAGGTAGATGATCCCTTTTTAAGAGCAACACAGGAAGTTTGCTAAAGGCACAGAAATGATTTATTAATCTTTCAGCAAACATGCATCACAAACAAACAGAGATAATTCTCACCGCCTGAAAAGCACGTGAAGCAAGCTCAGGGATTCTGGCCAACCCCAAGGACTCAGTACCATGATTGGATTGGAGATTTGGTAAGTGGCCATGAGCCCATTGGGGAGTGTTAGTCTTGGGGTTTTATATTCTAGAGACAAAGGCAATCACAGGCAGAGGGAGTAAGTCCCCACCCCACCCCCCACCACCACCACCACCTAGCCTTGTTGGGAACCTCCATTGGCAGACAAGGACAGCACCAAGAGGTGGTGAGTGGAAACAGTCCTGCCTGCAAAGCTCATTTATCTGGCTTAGACAGGATGTCTTTCACCATGTCCACAGAGCCTCCCTGGTATTCACTGATGCACTTAATAAGCAAGTTACGTGCAGAAAATCAGTTAGGCGTGTTTCTTAGGACATTTCAGCCTTTAGCATTCTGTCTCTGCCAACAGGTGGAAAACAGAGGAAAATTCCACCCTTTGCTTTCAAAGTGAACTAAGAACCCAGACCCATCCCCACCCCTTCTGGGCGACAAGTAACAAAAAGGATGCGAGAAGCTTGGTGGTACCCACTTCCAAAAGACTAGAGAGGGAAAGAGATTCTCAAGAAGCCTGGCCAAGGGCTGACCCCAGTTGACCCCAGCATGGGACTCTGCTCACGGGCACACAGTGACAGCCTTGTGAGGAACTCAGTGTTTCCGAGTTACTCTGTCTCCTTCAGAACTCCATTTCCCATCACAAATAGACCCTGGAAGGGCTTTCCAGGGTAGAGGCAGGAAGTGCCGAAGTCTATACCACATTGGGGGGAAGAAAGCAGCTGGACATCTGAGACCCAGGTGGCAGGTGTGAGACTCTTATGTATCACCCTGATCCTCAAGGGGTCTGAGGTGAGTGTCAAAGGCCCTACTTCACCGCCTGTCCTGCAGGCAGCATCTCCCAGACCAGATACATGTGAAAGCTATATTATCTGGTTCCCAACACAGAGATCTTATAGGGGTCTCTTGAGGTCAAGATAAAGCAACAAAGGAAGAGCTTCAATTAAAGAGAGTGTCTGGAGACTTCATAGGTCATTAGGCTTTCAAGTTAGCTGAAGTTGAGAAAGAAAACCCACTGGGGTTCAGCCCTCATCATTGAACACCATTCTACAATGTCACAGACCATTTTCCTGCCTTGCTCTGTGGCATCTGTGGCCACTGCTCTCAGCAGCTTGCCCTGAGGACTGACACAGTGTAGGTGGTCCTTTCTGTCCAGGAAGGGTCTATACACTTCCCCAACAAGGCTGTAAATCTTTATGGAAGCAGACTACCTCATCTTTCTCCCTCAGAGCATCTGGTGGGTTCAAACTGCCAACCTTTTGGTTAGCAACCACTGCATCACCAAGAGTCTAAAATTCCTGAAATGAACTTTTATGTTATCAGTTGTCTTTTTCTACTCAAATGGAGGATAGCTAGTCCAGGTGGGTTCTATGAGAACCCCATCTGGGGGCTTCATGGCTGGTGTTCACTCCTGGTGGACAGTTGATGGGAGAAGGGCCATTGGCTGAGAGAGGTCAAACTGGACGTGCAGAACACCCCGGGCCATCCCATCAGATCTCAGAGAAGGCCACAAACAAACAGCCATGTAAAAAGCACTTTGGGTCTGAATCTGCTGTCCAACTGCTCTTTACCTCAAGCACATACTTACAGCTTTACATTTTTTATACACAGACTTTTCTCCAAGAGACCTGAAGTACATTCTACTCATTCTTCCCTTCCTCTTTGTAGCGATAGTTTCAACAGGAAGGCACTCCACAGAAGCCTCGATGGTGAGGATGAGTGAGAGGGGCCAGAAAACACTCCTCACAGACAGGCTCCCCCAGTCACCTGGCTTAGACTAGCTCTGCAGCTGGGGGACACTAAGTCTTGAATGTCCCTATTGTACAGAGTGGTAGAGGGACCTTCCCAAGGCTACACTGTTCATATTTCATAAATGAGTCTGATTTTATCCCTGTTGAACTAAGATGCCCGCTTAAATAAAGTTTCTTAGTGGCTGTTGTTGGAAGTTGCACAGATAAGCACCGACTCTTTGCTAAGAACATAGGGAAGGTAAATACAGATGCCGGTGATAGAGAATGTCACATTAGTGCCACTCCCTAGAAGCCACATCTCTGAAGACAGGCACTGAGTGTTTAGTGGCACTCTCCCAGGCAGGGACTCCGTGACTCATAAGCACGGATGCCCCAGACTTGCACTGCTTAACCTCAGATGAGGGGAAGGCAGAGTCCTTGACCCAGGGGAAAGACTATTAATTAACCTCTCAGAGCCTCAATTTCCTCACCTGCAAATTGGGGTTAATAGTCCCTTCCTCAAAGGGTCATCCTTAGGACTCAGTGGGGTCATATATGGAAAGTGTCTTGCACAGTGCTTGGCTCATGGTTCTGCTCAGACTTGACAATTATTTGTGCTGATCATCCCCTTCCCCACACCCTGCTCTGGTGGCCCAAGGAGAGCAGATGGGCCTGCAGGGTGTGAGCCCAAGGGAGTGGGGACAATGGGGGTTGGAAGCTGGGGACAAGGAAGGTCTCTTCCCAGGCAAATGCTGGTGTGGGGGCCCCTGCTCCACATCTTGTATAAAAATCCAGCCAGCCATTCTCAGATACTCACATACTGTTGCTTCTTATCAGACAGCAATCTGCTCATCTCTTCCTTTTCCCTTTTAATTTCTTTTTCATCATAGTAAAAGTCACGGACAGTGAACCTTAAAATAAGCAAGTAAAGATCTTCATTAGGAAGTATCTGGTGAGCAGAGATGCCCAAGTGGAGAAAAATTAAATCCAGAGAAGCCTCCAAAGTGCTTATTTGCTTACTTGTTTTCTTTGGCCTTAGTCTTGAAATCATCAATCACTTTTCGAAACAGAGTTACAGTGAAAAGGCCACCTTCGTTGTCCTCAGCAATCAATCTGTTGGAGAGAAACATTTTTCACAAGACTAATCACTGGGGCCACCACGGACCAGCCTGTACTAGAGGTCAACTTCCCCGTCAGCCTCGTAGCCTACACCCAGGAGCCCTGACAGCAGGGGAGGGCTGGTAACCAAGAGTGTGTTCTATTATTTTCTAACTCCTGGCTTCTTGCCATTTCCCATTCTTTCCTGCCCCTTCCACTCACCCCTCCAGATTAAGTTCTCAGGGGCCTCCAAATGATCTAAACGCAGGTCCCTAAATACAGAGAAAAAGGCTTGAAACTGAGAGTGCAAAGAATTTTAACCCCAGCCCATCCATCTCAACCTATGAGAGCCTAGGCAGGCTACTCCTGGGCCTTGGTCATCTCATCTGTAAAATGGTGTGTCCCAGCTCGGACATGCTGTGATTCTAATGAAGCTAGGCAGATTTCCAGTTGGTGGAAACCATTCCACATGGTCTATTTTACTTTCAATGGAATAATATTCTAATTAGACATAGCCTCCCTAGCATACCTCACCACAGGACCACTGTAGTTGCTGTCCCTGGAGACGTCTTCCCTGCACTTCATGAGAGTTGTTGGGGGTCAATGGTTTATAGGCCTTTGAGCCCTGTAGCACACAGAAGGGGTCTCCTGGGCATCCTGACCGGTCGACCTTTCCTTTTTCTCTGAGCCACTCCCATAGGGGCTACCTGAAAGTCTCCAGAGACCCCTTTAGGGTCACCTCATCAGGACTCTCAGGTCCCCCTGATAATAAAGAGAACTAGGGCCTGTGGTAGCATAGTGCCTAAGGCACTTGACTGCTAACCAGAAGGCTGGGGGTTCAAACCCACCAGCCACTCCTCAGAAGGAAGGTTGGGCAAGCTATTTCTGTAGTGATACTGCCTCAGAAACCCAAGGAGGGGTTGCTATGAGTCAGGTCCGACTTGACAGCACATAACAATAACAACAACAACCACAACAACAACAGGGCCTGGGGGTCAGTGCTTGGTGACAGAAAGGCAACATTTGAGAGCAGTTGGCATTTCCTTAGCCTTCATGGGCCAGCTCTCACCTCACTATAGATGCTTCTCCTCCCTGAAGACCTGGCTGCCCTAGCTCATTCCTCCAGATGCCCCCTTGTGACCTGAGGCTATGACTGTCCTGTTCCTGGCACCCCTCGATGTAGCTCCTGATTACTCTCTGCTGGGAGCTAGTGTCCCTGGGAGAGCTGGCCTTGCGAGCAGGAGCCCCAGGGCAGAGGCCTGGGGCATGGATGGCTTTGAGTTCTCTCCCTGTGTAGTGGGGCAGGTGAATGGGCAAGGATTGCACTGAGATCCATTTTGAAAGTTACAAAAAAAAAAAAAATTTTTTTTTTAAATTATAAGTATGAAAAAGTACTGAGGCCTCTAAAGTGAATAACACTCATGAGAAATGTTCTCCTCAGAACAATCAACCATACAATATCAGAAAAGCAGCACTTTCCCAAAAACAAAGCTCAGAAGGGAGGAAAAGGCAGGGAAGATGGGCAAACAGAAACAGGGAACCCAGGGAGGAAATGGGAAGAGTGCTTTTTCATGGAGGGGATTGCAACTAATGTCATGAAACAAAATGTATAAATTGTTGAATGGAATATTAATGTGCCCTGTAAACTTTCACCCAAACCACAATAAAGTATTCAAGAAAAGAAGTATTGAGAACAGCAGAACCCTGTGTATCAGCATAAGGAGTCCTGATGTCACAATGGTTAAGCTCTTGGCTGCTAACCAAAAGTTCAAACCAAGCAGTGGCTCCATGCATGGGAAAAAGACCTGGGGATCTGTTTCCATAGTGATTGCAGCCTAGAAAACCCTGTAGAGCAGTTCTGCTCTGTCACACGGGGTTACTATGAGTCAGAATTGACTCCACAGCACCCCACAATACAACATGTATCAGCCACCCAGTTAAAGATACATTGTTAAGATATAAAACAGTTCAAGATATAAAACAATACTCATACAGGTGAGGAGCTCTATGTGGCCCTGACTGCATCTCCCTCTCTGCCCCAGAGGTCACCACAAGCCTGAGTAGGGTGTTTCTCTTAGTGTACGATGTGTCTTAAATCAATCTCTTTTGAGATATAAGAGATTAAACAAGCAAACAAAAGCAGAAATGGGGGAATAGAGATGCCAAGTCACATGAAGATCATCCAGGAGCAGAAGCTCCAAAGAGACAAGGACCTTCCTCCAGAGTGAACAAAGAAAGCCTTCCCCTAAAGCCAGCACCCTGTATTTGGACTTCGAGCCTCCTAACTGTGAGAAAATAAATTCCTGCTTGTTAAAGCCATGTACTTGTGGTATTTCTGTTATAGCAGCACCAGAGAACTAAAACAGCCCTTGCTTGGACCTCCAAGACAGGGAACAATCAGAAGCCAAGCCCAAGAATATTAAGGTTGAGGGCACCATAAGCAATGAGCCCAGGGACTGTGTGAGCACCGAGGAGGGCCCTGCCAGCCTGCAGACCTGGGGGCAATTTCCCAGAGGAAGAGAAGGGTAATGTTTGACCGATGAAGCGGTTTGGCGTGTGGATAAAGTGGAACAGAGAAAGAACTACAGTGTCTGGTGGTTGAGGGTCTTGCATTCCCTGATGCCTCCAGAGCACCCACACTTGCTCCCCAAGGAGACCAAGGATGAAGTTGTGTGGGTTTTTTTTTTTAATTTTCATTGTGATTTGGATGAAAGTTTATAGAGCAAAGTCATGTTCCATACAGTAGCTCATATATACTTTGTCTCATGACATTGACTACAATTTCCCACAATGCAACATCTCCCCTCCTACTTCCTTCCTATAGTTACCTCTTCCCTGTGTCCTTCCCTCCCATGCACTCCTGCCCCTCAAGCTGTCTCCTTGTGCATGCACAGCCCCTCTATCTTCCCATGATTGATCTCTCCAAAGAGTGTATCTATGTAATGTAAATGTTCAGCTTATATGCCTGATTTGTGTGGTTGTAAGCCACAGGAGTGGGTTCAATTCCAGACCTGAATGGCAGCTAGGGGTTATAGTTTCAGGGGTTTCACCAGGCTCTATCAGTCAAGAAAACTTGGTCCTTTGATTTTGAGTTTTGTTCCACATAGTTCTCCCACTCTATCCACTAGGACCAAGTTTGAGTCTCACTTACTTGGTTGACCGGGGCACCACCATGTCCGAGAGAGATTCGTAGGTTTTTTGCCATTGTGTGTAGTTTGGCCTGTGAGAATATACAGAATGGTATGTATAGGCTTTTCATTGTCCCTACACATTAAGAAGCTGTACACCCCTTTTCCCAAGAGACTGATGATGAGCAAAACTAGGACAATAGAGAGCCCCAAACAGCCCGAAGTCCTGCCATGGGCACTGGGAATTCCCTTCCCAGCCCTGCCTGGGTCCAGTGGGCAGCAAGGGTCTCAGGGTCCCCACAGAAGAGAGAAGGCCTCTTGAAGCCCTGCACTTAGCCTGTGTGAGGAGCTCAGCTATAGATACCTGCTTAGAGGCCTGACATTCATCAATTTCCTAATCCAGGCCCTATGTCCTCTTGGGCAAGTTAGTTGACCTCTCTAGCCTCAGGACAATGGAAATAATAATATAGCTCACAGGGTAGCAGTGAGAATGAAATGGAATAATGTCTACAAGATGGCATGTAGCAGGTGCTCAAAATGGTTTGTGTTATCACTGCCATTACCACCAGCCCACCATCACTACTACTGATGGTACAGAGTTGCCACTTGGAGGCCACCACACAGGGCTGTCTGTCTGAAGCGTCTATACTGGGATCTTCCCAGGCCAGGGCCAATCACCAAAGAGGAAGTGGCTGGTGGTCAGCAGGGACTGGGCCAACCTTTCCCTCCACTGGGCATACAATACAGGCCCAGACACCAATACACTCTACTTTCCTCCTCACTTACTTGGGAACAATGACCAGAAGTGTGATGAGGTATTCAGAATCCAACACAAAGTCTTCTTTGCTCACAATATCACACAGTGTCCGAGTGAAGAGGTTGCCCCTGAAATCCATTTGAAACAAATAGGGTGTGACCAGCATTTGGCAAAAGGGGACACTGTGGGCCTGTGTTTGCAGAATACACTGACTCTCAGACATACCCACAACATTCAGGCAGGGAGACAGGAAACAGGAAGTCTCAGGCATGTTCCCTAAGAAGGACAGGGGTGCCATGGGAGCTGGAACCTAGAAGAATAAAGTGAGGAGCCTTGGAACTCACTAATAAATGACTATTCCTCCCTGGACCCTGGGCTGAGTACACCTCCCTGGTCTCTGTTTTTGTTTCTGCACAGCCAGGCTGCTACCTCCTCCCCTCCAGAGGCAGGGGACTGGCAGGGCCTCAGGTATTATCACTAGTCACTGGAGGGGCTGCTGAATCCAACACCTCAGTGACCTGCTCTGCCCCTATGCAAGCCACCGGCTGTTGGAAGAGCACCACGGGTGGCAGGCAGCTTAAGTTGCTTGATGTCAACAAGGCGCTGGCTCAGAAAGCTGCCTGGCCCATCATTGGCAGAGATAGACCCAGATATAGCTTCGTTTCACTTTACAGGCTTTCAGGTCCAGTAGAAATAGGTCTTACCTGAAATAGCTTTTCTAAGTGCTCATTGGAGATGTGTTTTGCATCAGGGTATTATTAACATGTATTAGCAAATGGGCAAAGGTAAAACTATCAAGACTGTGTATCATTATCACATTAAAAAAAAAAAAAACAACTCACTGCTGTCGAGTAGATTCGAGTCAGTAGTTTCCACTCATAGTGACCCCTCCTTGGATTTCCAAGGCAGTATCTCTATGGAAGTAGATTGCCCAACCTTCCTTCCCAGAAGTGGCTGGTGGGTTTGAACTGCTAGCCAACATTAGCAAAAAGGCAGTGAGATTAGCACACAAGGCTTCCCACTACTCATAATGTGAATAGTTCTCAATCAATTAAAGTCAAAGCTTTAAAAAGCAATTTGTTGGTAAATCCCTTAGGTCCCTCCCTATAGGTACCATGTGCAATCCTTTCTATCCTAGCACTAACACAATGTCCTTTACTCTTAGACCTATCTGTCTAATTTACCTCTGAATCCCCAGGACAGGATACAAAGAAGACTTTCTCTAAACACTTGTTGAATGAATAATTGTGAGCTCTGCAGGAGCAGAAATTATCTTTTACTCTGCTTTGGATCTTTAGGGCCCAGCATGAGGCCTGAGGGCATGTTAGGTCCCAAATAAACATTTATCAAACATTATCAAAAAAAAGAAAAGGAATAGCAGAAGAGGGGGACTGTTTTGCCTCTCTTGGTATCCCTAATCTTCTACTCAGTGTGTGTGCTCAATAAATCAATAAATGTTACTGTGAGTAAATGAACAAATGAACTTCTTCACTAGTTAGACTGGATGTTTTCTAGAGTCCCAATCAATTCTTAAGATGTCTACTGTTTGATGCTGAGGTGAGTGGATGGCCCGCATGCACTGCTGTCTAGTTGGATCAGACTCATAGCAAACCCTCCTTGGGTTTCTGAGGCGGTATTACTATGGAAGTAGATTGCTCAACCTTCCTTCTGAGGAGTGGCTGGTGGGTTTGAACTGCCAGCCTTCTGGTTAGCAGTCAAGTGCCTTAGGCACTACACCACCAGAGCTCCTAGTGGATGGCCCACTGGCTGCATAGTCCAGTAGTCCACTGGCCCAATGCCTTGATCGGTCTATGCCACTGTCACCATTGAGGACTCTTGACCACTGACACCCTATCTTCTCTCATCCTCTCTGAACCCCAAGACAGGGGTAGGATCAAGGGGGAGGTGAAACTCAGCTTGTGTCCATTTAGTTCTGGTGTGAAATAGGGTAAACAAATAAAAGTTTCTAGTTGAAGTGAGTATTTCCCTCGTTAGTTTTTAATGTTTCACTGATGTATGATTTGCTTTTTTCACAAGAAGAGAGCTGTCCCTGTGACTCTCAGAAGAAAGCAATAGAAGTGGGAGGGCTTCTCAGGTACCCTTTCCTTTCTTCAAAAGTGGTGAGCCAACCCGTCATGACTATGAGGTCAAGCCAGTTCTGAGCATCCTTGGGTCACTTCCCTCTCTGGGGTAGCTTCAGATCCACAGAGCCTGGGAAGATGTGAATATTATCCATGCCAACTCTACCTTGCTCAGTAACACCTTCCAGCCCTTTTGACAAGATCTCATCTGGTTGCTTCTTATATATCTCCAACGAGAAGATGCTTATTACCTACAGGTGGTCATTGCCACCATGACATTGAGTTTATATTTGTCTCCCAGCACCTCCTACTGTCTGGGTGACTCTTTCTGTCTGCTGGGCCTCACCAACAAGTCTATTCCCTTTCTGTATGGTGGACCATCAGGTTGGTGGAGAAGGCATGTAAGCTCCTGAAACTGCCCTATTCTTAACTACAGAACCCCACTGCCCTCTGTTGCTCCCCCTAAGGGCCAGATTCCAACACCTCTTTGCCCTATGCTATAAAGCCTCTACAGGAGAAGGATCTTGGAACACATCCTAGGTGTTCTGAAGAACCAAGGTGGAGCTGTGAGAAGGAAAGAGGTGATAGAATGAGGAGTAGCATTTCTGTTCCTCTAAGGGGCCATGTGGAAGTTCTTCCCTTGGCTGTCCACATCCTTCTCTCCCACATGCAGATCTTGGCGAGCCAGGAGTGTCTGTCTGTCTGACTGATTCTCACTCTCCCACACACAGACGAAGATGCCTGATCACCAAACGATCCCAATGGCAAGTGCATATGCCCTGCTGGGGGTCAGGGCTCATGGCCCTGCAGGGAGGGGCTTGTGTACTCACGTTGACTTCTTCTCCAGGTTCTCCAAGTTGGTCTTCAGAGTGTTGTATGTTGCCGTTCGGGATTTCAGATCTGTCTCGATTTGTGCTAGTTGCTATTTGTAAAAGCAAAAGATTCCGGTGACCTTGAGTGTTTAAGAAATTGGTAGAACTTTTCAAAATGAGCTACAAATTGCTTAGGGTACACTTAAGAAAAACAGCAAATCCTTCCCATTTGCACAGGGATGGCTTATGCCTCTCTCTTCTCTGCTCTCAGACATTCCAGTATTTGACTCTGACAGTAAGCCTGTTGGCAGCCAGGGAGACAATTAATATCTCCTTTTCACAGATACTGAAGCAAGAGTGGCTTTCACACAATGAGCCAAATCTTCTCCTGATGTCAAGCCCATCTTGTAATATGTGAGCAGCCCCACAGCTCCCCCACTCCCATCTGCACCCCCACTGTCTCAGGCCCTTCCAGAGCTCAGCTCAGGCTGACTCCTAACTCTCGTTTCCATAGGACCCCCAGGACTCCGCCTCCCAAAGTGCCTGCCTCTGTGCCCTTCCTGTGCCTCACTGCAGCCCTCCTCCCTGCATTCAGGTAGGAGGCTCCTTTCAGCTTGAAGCCAGGTCATATTTTGGCGTTTCAAGGGGATCTCCTTGTTCTGAGTGCTAGCAATTAAAGAGCAATTCCCATATTTCTCTCCTATGGGCAGGCAGAAGCAGAGTGGTAGAAAGAGGGGGGAAGCAAGACTGACTGGCCATCTACTAAACACAGATGAGACCACCCTTCCCAGAAGGGGCCACAGAAGCGTTAGCAAAAGGGGAAGAAAAATATCTAACAGGGTGCAACTAACTGGACTCCTTCAATAAATGATGGCTGAGGACTGTTTCAAATGACTGTGTGAGGTCAATGATACGAGCAATGCCATGCCACAGTGGGTGACTTAAAGAAAAACCTTGCTTTCCAGGGACATATACTTTAATAGCAGAATCCATTAATAAGGAATTAGTTAAGCAAAGTAGGATGTCCCCTATGTGGGATACTGTGCAGCCATTATATGAATAAAATAGAATTATATCTGCTAATATTCAGGGGTGTGTGGAAGCCAATCCTGTGTACTTTTTCCTAACTTTCTCTTCTTATTTCCATCTCCAGTGACACCGGAGTATTTACACTACAGAAATCAACAAATGCAACAAATCAGGGCCTCGTTTGGGAAGAGTTGGTCTACCAGCATGTCACTGCTGATATGGAAATATCTCAAGAATCATTATATGAAAAAGAAAAATCTGTAGGATATGAACTAATGTATATCTATGTATAGATATATATCATTATACAACTCCACTTCAAACTCATAAACATCGGTTGTCCTTAGGGAAAGTAAAAGAAGTGTGACTGGGGAAGATGGTCACAGGGGCCTTTAACAATTTTATCTTTACATTTTGATATACTTGCTTTTTAAATATGATTTATAATTTTTGTACGTTTTTTAACTCTTTAGTTTGAAACTATTATAGATTGACAGAAATTGTAAAAATAGTATACAGAGATCCTACATACCCTTCATCCAGTTTTCCCACTGATAACATCTTACATAATTATAGTATAATATCATAACCAGTGAAAGAACTGAAGAAAAAATTGAAGCCTCGAGTTGCAATATTGAGAGATTCTATGGGCAAAATATTGAATGATGCAGGAAACATCAAGAGAAGATGGCAGGAATACACAGAGTCACTGTACCAAAAAGAACTGATCGATTTTCATCCATTTCAGGAAGTGGCATATGATCTAGAACCAATGGTAATGAAGGAAGAAGTCAAAGCTGCAATGAAAGAACTGGCAAAGAACAAGGCTCCGGGAATTGATGGCATACCGACTGAGATATTTCAACAAACAGATGCCCCATTGGAGGCACTCACTCAGTTATGCCAAGAGATTTGGAAGACAGCTACCTGGCCAACTGACTGGAAGAGATCCATATTTGTGCCCATTCCAAAGAAAGGTGATCCCACAGAATGTAGAAATTATAGAACAATATCATTAATATCACATGCAAGTAAGAGCTTACTGAAGATAATTCAGAAACGTTTGCAGCAGTATATTGATAGAGAACTTCCAGAGGTTCAAGCCAGATTCAGAAGAGGACATGGAACAAGGGATATCATAGCTGTTGTCAGATGGATCTTGGCTCAAGGAAGGGAATACCAGAAAGATGTTTACTTGTGTTTTATTGACTATGCAAAGGCATTTGATTGTGTGGATCATGACAAATTATGGATAACATTGAGAAGAATGGGAATTCCTCAGCACTTGATTGTACTCATGAGGAATCTGTACCTTGAGCAGGAGGCTGTCATTCGAACAGAACAAGGGGACACTACATGTTTAAAATCAAGACCATTCCCTGGAGAAGGATGTCATGCTTGGTAGAGTGGAGGGTCGACGAAAGAGGGGGAGGCCTTCAACGAGATGGATTGACATGGTGGCTGCGATGATGGGCTCAAGTATAGCAGGGATTGTGGGGATGGCGCGGGATCGGGCAGTGTTTCGTTCTGCTGTGCATGGGGTCTCTATGAGTCGGAAACGACTCAACGGCACTTAACAACAACAACAACAACATCATAACCAGGAAGTTAAGTTATAGTATAATATCATAACCACAGGCCTTGACTGTAAAATAAGATTTATATTTTTGTTTATTATAAAAAGGAATACACAACTGAAAAAATTACTGCATTGTCCTTATTCTTCTGATTTCCCCACAGCAATGAAAAATTGCAGAGGGGAGTTTGGAAACCAGTAAAGCAGTGGAAGGAACCAGTCAGGCCCAAATTAAACAGCAGTTCCAATTCTTACCGGCTCTGTGAACAGGTGTAAGATCGTTAACCTCTCTGAGCTCAGTACCAGCAGTCCCCAGATTATGAACAAGTTCGGTGCCTTTAAGTACAATTTGTACATAAGTCAGAACTGTGAGGTACCATTTGTTATAACATCAGTCAAATGTTAGTTTTAGTATATACTATATAGTATCTTTCTATGCATAAAAAACATTAAAGAAATGCTTCCAGATACATTTAAAGAGCTTTAGCATAATACAGTAATAACAATAATAATGTTTTGATTAATGTTGCAAAGTAGCAACCATTTGTTATTACAATCCATTGTTATGTACCTTGAATTTTTAATATAATAGGCTTTATGGAGGTTGGTTCATAACTATAGGTTGTACTTAAGTAAGACATTTCATAACCTGAAGACTGCCTATACTACAGAATTATGAGACTTAAGATAACATAATAGATGGAGAAATAATTCTGAATGCGAGTTCTTTCCTTCATTAGATGAGCTCCTCAAGGACAGGTGCCATGTCTTAATCATCTCTGTAATTTCCAGCAGCGGGTAGTGCAGGAGGACTGCTTGAAAGACATTTGCTTAACAAATCTGACCTCTGACAAGAGATGGACTGCCTTTATTGCTGGAATTGGTGCACCAAGCACATGCTTGGGAGTATGTGGAAGCAGGACTGAGACCCTGACTGTCTGCATCCAGCCAATAATACAACAGATCTATACTGAGCACTGAAGTCATTACAGCATTCATCAGATATTTCCAGTTGTCCTCCCACAAGGTGAAGGGCTGGCTTGCGCTTCCCTACACTTGCAGTCAGGTATGCCAGGCAGAACCTTTGAGACCCCGTGTGTTAACTCCCCTCTCACAGCAACCAGGTATGTGTCAGGTGGTGGAGACGCCATCAGCTAATATCAGTGTCCCGTCCCCTCGTTCCCCAGAAGGTCAACATGGAGCAGTCCCCCCTCCAACTATTGGTGGGCATACATGTGATTGAGAAATAAACTGTTACTATATTAAGCTTGTGAAATTTTTGGCTTTTTGAACCTGCAGCCTAACCTGGTCAATGGTGACTATCACTAGCCCTGTGCTGGGCACTTTATGCCAAGTAATGTGCAGGGCCAACTGGAGGCCCCTGGGATGAGTCAGAGCACTGGGGACTGAGGCCCGGCACCCACAAAGACAGAGTCCCTCCTGTCAGCACAAACACCAGCCTCACAGCTCTCTTTTAAGGGAGGCAGATGGGGCTAGGTTCCATAGACTGCATGTGGGCCTTGGGCCTCCACGTTCTCCTCCCCAAATAGGATTATCATCTCTGCCCAGCCCACCACTCTGGCTTGTTTTGAGGATCTAAGGACCTAAACCCTGAGCATACTCTGCACACTTAAACTCTGTATAAATGAGAGCTCCTCCCAGGTGTGGGAGACCTGCTCAGATACCCAGCAGAGGCTGCTCAGAGACCCTCAGTGCAATGATTTTGCCTTCCTAACACTCTCTCAGTGAAAGGATTCTGGTTCTGGGATCGTTTCTCAGAGGTTTGACAGGATGTCTCTTGTCAACAGATTTAGCTCTCCTGTTCAGAGAATGGGAGCTCTGGTGGCATGGTGCCTAAGGCATTTGACTGCTAACCAGAAGGCTGGTGGTTCAAACCCACCAGTGACTCCTTGGAAGGACAATTGGGAGATCTATTTCTGTAGAAATACCACCTCGGAAACCCAAGGAGGGGTCGCCTGAGCCCAGGGCTAGAGGTATCATGAGCATATTCCTGTGCATGGAGTATGGGAGCCAATACTCACTGGTGCCTCTGCCCACCAGCTGGCCTCAAAGGAGCAGGTTCCCAGCATACAAGCTTTGGTGCCCAGAGACTTGAACTCCAATCCCTATTATGATACTTTAATAGCTGCATGTCTTGGGACATATCACAACCTTCCTCATCTGAAGGTGGAGGAAAATGATACCTATCTCCTGGAGTCAGGAGGAACCCAGCACAGTTCCAGGCACACAGTCAGTGCCATCACAGCAGGTGCCCTCCTGCCCCTCCCTGCCTTCCCGCCAGTCACACTTTGGGAATACTGGACTGTAGAGAACCCAGGTCTCCTATTCTCGGTCAAGGTCTTGTCATAACAACTCTCCACTCCCCACTCTCAGCCAATGCTCCAAATGCATTCTAGGATACTGTCATCCCTGAGGTCAAGCATCCCTGTAATAGCTGTGCTGGTCAGTGCTTTCCTGAGCAGATTCAGAGAGCCACACTGACTGCCCTTGAGGCACTAGTTCTAGTTAAGTGGTAAAGTTGCACATCACCCTTTGGGAAAGCCAGACCTGAGGAACCCCTCCTTGAAGGGCCTTCCAGAATCACTGCCTCATTGTCCCAGAGGAGCCCAGGACTATGTGATGTAAGCTGTGCCCCCCAAACTTCCACCCAGATTTCCCAACGCTCCCAGCTCCACTCAAGTTCCCAGAGAGGCAGGCTGGGCACCACCTGGCTCTCAGAACACAAACAGAGCTGCACAGGGATGGGTTCCAGAAGCCCATTACCTTCCTGTTGACCCACCCATTCACACTGAGAGCAGGAAAGCTTTCTTCCTGGCCCAGGAGAGAGTCTCACCCAACCACCCCAAGCCAGTATAGACCTGACACTTAGAGGGGCTTGGTAAACTGTGGAAGGAGGGAGGAGGGAGGGAGAGAGCTGTAAGGCAGAAAAAAATGGTTGACCTGAACCTCTGAATGTTCTTTAGAGCCCACCCTCAGTAAGGATAAAAATAAGATATCCACAATGGTCTTCAAAAGACTGTGCATGGTTTTGGAAAAGGTAACCACAGGGAGGAAGTGGGAAGAGAGCTGTTACATTATAGGGACTGCAATCAATGTCATGAAACAAAATGTGTATGAACTCTTGTTATTGTTATGTGCCGTTGAGTTGGACCCGACTCATAGCGACCTTCCTTGGGTTTCCGAGGCGGTATCACTACGGAAGTAGATTGTCCAGCCTTCCTTCCAAGGAGTGCCTGGTGGGTTTGCACCGCCAGCCTTCTGGTTAGCATTCAAGTGCCTTAGGCATTATGGTACCAGAGCTATTGAATGGAAAATTAATTTGCTCTATAAACTCACACAAATCACAATAAAAAAAAAAATTGTGCACCATTTTTATGGAGAAAAAGCTACAAGTCATTCCTTGCCAATGTGACAGAATTTTCAGGACACCAGTTACTGACCTCACTGTTGCCACAGGTAGCTCAAATGAGGGACAGGTCCTCATTTGATGAGGTGATAAGTAGGAGCAGAAATGTCTCCTAGGAGTTAGGGATCTAAAACCACCATACTTTTAAAAGTGCCAGAAGAGACTCCCAGCCAAACTCTACTAAAGCAAATAGTTTTTGTCATGTAAATAATCATTTGAGGGGAAAGAGTGTCATCTTCTCAAGAGTAGACGACAGGTGGGGCTGAGTTTTTTTTTTAAAAAAAGAAGTACAATGGAGCAGAGTTTAGTGACTGGGCACTAGGGTCTGGGTGTAGAACACCTGTGGCTCACAGACCACAGCCATCCCTCCAGATGACACAAGGAAAGGAGAGGTGTGTGGGAGGGCAAGTGGTCAGCTGCACTGTTTCTGGGAACCGCACTGTAACCTAAAGGCTCAAGCAAGCCCACTGCCATCAAGCCAATTCCAACTCACAGCGACCCCCATTGGTTTTCCAAGTTGGTAAATCTTTATGGAAGTAGATTGCCCAGTGTTCCTTCCGTGGCAGCAGAGGAAATTCCCAAGCAAGGTCACTGACCTTCCACAGGGCATAGAAGGGGGCCACACCTCAGAAATCCACCTGGAGGCCTAGCTGAAGCAGGTGGTGAGAGATGAGAGGTTGGGACCTCCCAGGGTTCCTCAGTGGGACCAGACCACAAGCCTCCTGCCTGTGGCTACAAGCCTATCCCTCTTTGGCTGTGCCAGAGTCCAAAAGCCATGTAGGTCCATCTCAGATAGTGTTATGGGTTGAATTATGTCCCCCCACCCCACACACACACAAAAAATGGTATTGTAGATCCTAACTCCTGTATCTGTCCATGTAATCCCATTTGGAAACAGCCTTCTTTGTTACATTAATGAGGCCATCTGTGTATGGTGTGCTTTAAGGTAAGTACTTCTGGGAAGTAAATGAACAAATTAGCACAAAAGAAAGCAAGCAGAAATACAGGAAAGATAGCTGCCAGATGGAGATCTCCAAGGATGCTTAAAAGCAAGAAAAGCTGAGACAAGGTTCTTCCTCCAGAATGAACAGAGACAGCTTTCCCCTAGAGTGATGCCCTGAATTCTGACTTCTGGCCTCCTAAATTATGAGAAAATACATTGCTGTTCATTAAAGCCACCCACTGTTGTATTTGTTACAGCAGCACTAGGAAACTAAGACAGATGGGCAGGTGCCCCAGGTCCAGGTCATGGTAGTTTACTAGACTCACAAAGAGACAGTCCTTCTCTTACCTTTGCAAGTGTGTCCACCACGGTCACCAGCGGCTGCTTTGCAGGGTATTTGGCCATGTCCCATTCAAAATGGGTCACAAAGGATGTTAAGTCAACTAGAACACAAACACATTTCAACAAATAAAAGCAGGTCTCTCCAAGCCTCGTAAGACCAGTTGCGAGCCAAAAGTCACAGTTTACACCAAGGAAGCAATTAAGGAAAAACTGGTGGACAGACTCTAGGGCTCTGGAAAGCAAACATTCCCAGTGGTGCTGAGATTTCTGAGCAAACTGTCAGCCAAAACTGCCACAAGCACACCAATTACACTCTGAAAAATATACCATCATAGGGCATTTTAAGAGCAATGTAACGATATGTAAAGGTAGATATATTAATTATTCATGTCTCAAAACCTATAGGACTGTACAAGACAAGGAGTGGACCCTAAAGTAAACTGTGAATTTTAGTTAATAATAATGTATTGATTTGATTCATCAATTATAACAAATGCACTATACTAATGATAGTAGGAAATCCTGGGTAAACCTATTGGCTGCTAACCCAACAGTTGGTGGTTCGAACTCACACAACTGCTCTGCAGAAAGAATGCTTGGCAAACTGCTCTATAGGGATTACAGCCAAGAAAACCCTATGGGGCAGTTTTGGTCTGTAACACATGGGGTCACCAAGAGTCGAGGACTGACTTAATGACAGCTAACAACAACTGACAATAAGAGGAAAAAGTCCCTAGGTGGTAAGTATGGTTTGCCCTTGACTGCAAACCTAAAGGTTGGCAGTTCGAACTCACCCAGCAGTACTGCAGAAGAAAGGCCTGGCAATCTGCCTCCATTAAGATTACAGACAAGGAAATCCTATGGAGGGGTTCTACTCCGTAACACCTCAGGTCACCATGACTCAGAATCAACTTGGGGGCAAGTAACAACAATAACAACGCTAGGAGAAATGGTGTGCAGAGGGAAGGAGGACCTATGGAAACTCTGTACTTTCTGTTCAAATTTTCTGTAAACTTAAAACTGCTCTAAAAAATAAAGTATATTTATAAAAAAAAATTCTTCATCAATGTAAGGGACATTGTAACAATTGCCATACCGTGGTCAAAGCTTCCATTTTGATGACTGCCAATCTAGAGATCTGCTATCAGGGAGACCTTGCTTTCCCGAGAGGAAATCAAAGTTAGGGGATATTATGGGAGTGCACCAGGCTAACTCTCCCTGTTTCTTTAGCTGCTTTGGTCTCACTCCTTTTGGCTGTCATTGTGTTTCTAGGGATGCCAAAGTCATGACAGAGAGCTCCCGGTGACCTCTTCAGCCCTGCAAGGATTTCCAGGGCCCATCACAGGAGGCACCTGACTCCAGAATACACTTCCTGAGCCCAAGCACTAAACAGAAGGCAATCTCACAACACATTATTTTAGAGAACGGAGCTCTGGTGGCACAGTGAGTAAGTTATCTGGCTGCTAACCAAAAAGTCAATGGTTTAAACCCACCAGCTGCTCCGTGGGAGGAAGATGGAGCAATCTACATCTATAGAGATTTACAGCTTTGGAAACCCAGTGGGGGTTGCTATGAGTCAGAACTGACTTGATGGCAGTGAGTTTGGTTAGGTTTGGATTTTAGAGAAGTCATTTTAAATATTAGCAAAAGAAATGGAGTATTTGGATATAATTTTCACTATCTGATTTGGCTGTGCATTTTCAGTGTATGTTCTTTATAAGGAGCCTTGGTGGCCAGTGGTTAAAGCACTTGGATGCTCACCAAAACGTTGGGGGTTTGAATAAGGAGTCCTGGTGCACAGTGGTAAAGCACTCAGCTGTCAGTCAAAATGTCAGCAGTTGGAACTTACCACCTCACCAGCCATTCAGTGTGAGAAAGACATGGCAGTCTGCTTCCATAAAGATTTACAGCCTTGGAAATCCTATGGCAACTCTACTCTGCCTGATAGGGTCACTATGGAAAGGAATTGACTCCAGAATAGTGGGTTTTGGTTTTGATTATGTATTTGATTTATGTAAAAGTCTGTAAGTTAACTCAAAAGATTAAATAGGAAACTCAGGGGGGCAGAAACAATTTGGAAAAGGAGGTCTGAAATGGTTGTACACCTTGAAGAATGTAATCAATATCACTGAATTGTACATGTAGAAGTTATTGAATTGATGCATATTCTGCTGTGTATATTCTCAACAACACAAAGAATTAATTAGTCAAAATTTAAAAATAAAACTGCATATGTGCAGGAAAATGTCTGAAGTGTATAAGTGATTGCTGGGTTTGGAAAGGAGGGGAGAAGGGAGGTTACTTCTCCCCTCATGGAGAAGTACAAAGAGTGCTGGATTTCTGTTTATGGTAAAGGAAAAATCACATTAAGGGCAGAGTTGCACAACCAATTAATGTAATTGCTGTTTATAAGCTGTACACCTGTAAAAAGTTGAATTGGCAGGAGTTGTGTAATAGATACATTTACAACAATGACAAAAACAAAAGAAGTAGCTGCTGAGGCTGCTATGTACAACCAAACACCTCGTGGGATTTGATTCCTTGGTTTGGAGGTTTAGGGTCATGGTTTCATGGTTCAACCCAGTTAATTGGCCTAAGAACTTGTGTAGTGCTTCTGTTCTACTTCCTAGTTTGTTGTGTAGTACCTGGAGTCTTAAAAGCTTGTGAGCAGCCATCCAAGCCATCCAACAGTTTGGTCTATTCACCTGGAGCAACCTAAGAAGAAGGATACTCAGGAATAGGAGGAGGAAATTGATGTGTGGTTAACTGCCTCCATGAACAACTGCCTCCTTTGTCATGAGACCAGAACTGGATGGTGCCTGGCTGCCATTACTAGACATTCTGATCAAAGATTCCATAAAAGAATTCATATCAAAAGGGGGAAGATACAGAATACAATTTCAAATCCTGATGGAATCTAATCTGTCTGGAATCATGGAGGCTGGATGAAACTATTGCCCTGAGATAACCTTTAAACTTAAACCAAAAATATCCCCTGAAGTCTTCTTAAAACCAAACATTAGTTTAGCTTAACTATTAAGAACATCTGCCTTGATGAGGATATAGACAGATTGGGACTCTCAAACACTGCTGGTGGGACTGTAAAATGACACGACTGTGCAAATTGGTATGGCAATTCCCTAAAAAGTTGGAATTAGAAATACCATTTGATCCAGCAATTCAGTGCTAGGTATATATCCTAAAGAAGTGAGAGCCAGGACAAGAACAGATATATGCACAACTATGTTCATCACAGCACTATTCACAATAGCAAAGAGATGGAAACAACCTAAGTGCTCATCAATGGAAGAATGGATAACCAAACTATGGTACATAACACAATGGAATACTGAGCAACACTAAAGAATAATGTGGAATCCATGAAACACTGCATAATGTGGATGAATGTGGAGGACATTATACTGAGTGAAATAAGTCAATCACAGGACAAATATGGTATTAGTTCACTATTGTAAAAAGTCAAGGAAAGGTTCCTATATGGAAGAAAACTTTCTTTGTTGGTTACCAGGTATGGACGGCGGGGAGGGAACACTGCTAGATAGGTAGAGACATGTATTGATTTGGGTGAAGGGAAGGGCAATATACCAAATCTGAGTGATCAACACGGTGGCACTGAGGAAGAGGAAGAAATATAATGGGGTACACGGGAGACACAGACAACAAAGATGAACCTTTTTGCATGTACAATACTGTATTGTCATAAATGACAACCATTGATCTACAGGTGGATAGATGGGTGGACAGGCTGAATAGTCAGGTATGTCTAGGCAGGGGGGGTAGTGTGCCCATGACCATTTGTAAGATTGGCAGACAATGTTTCTACATGTCTGTAAGAATGTCCAGGTGTATAGTAGAGCTGAAAAGGGGCAGGGTTGTGGTGGCTTCCTGGTCATAGCCAGCTACCCTGAGGGAGTGAGTAGTTGGACCTATGAGCTCAAGGCCATGGTTGAAGGGGACATGAAGCTCAATTGGTATAACACACTACAAAAACATTGTTCCACATCCTACTTTGGTGAATAGTGACTGTGGTCTTAAAAATTTGCAAGCGAATATTGATTTAGGTGAAGAGAAGGGCAATGTAGCAAATCTGAGTGATCAACATGGTGGCACTGAAGCAGAGGAAGACATAGAGAAGTTCATAGGAGGTACAGACAACAAAGATGAACCTTTTTGCACATATAGTACTGTGTTGTCAGTGAAGGCAAACATTGGTATATGGGTGGATAGATGAGTGGATAGGCTGAACTATTAGGTATGTCTATGCAGGGGAGAGTGAGCACAAGATCATGTATAGGGTTGGAAGACAATATTTCAGTGTATTTCAGACAGTATATTGGTATGTTCTGTAAGAATTCCCAGGTATTCTCCCAGTGTATAAATGGCCCTTCCTTCTCCCATGATTGTTCTCTCTGGGGAGTGTATCTACCTCTGGTAAATGTTCAACTCATTAAAAAAAAAAAAAAAAAATCCCAGGTATGTAGTAGAGCTGACAAGGGACAAGGCTGTAGTCACTTCTTGGCCACAGCCAGCTATCCAGAGGGAGTGAGTAGTTGGACCTCTGGGGCTCAGGACCATAGTCCCAGGGGACATCAAGCTCAAATGGCATAACATACTACCGAAAAACATTGTTCCATCCTACTTTGGCAAGTAGCAACTGGGATCTTAAAACCTTGCAAGCGGCCATCTAGATGCAACAATGGGTCTCTCCTCATTCAGAGCAAAAAAGAAGGAAGAAAATCAAAGACACAATTAGTCCAAGCAACTGGTACACCATGTGATCCTCAACCTATATGACTATAAAACCAGAAGAACTAGATGGTGCCCAACTACCACTGTCAAGCACTCAGAGGGGGATCTGTGTAGGAGATCCTGGATAGAGTGGGAAAACTATTTGGAACAAAATTCAAAATCATTAAAAGAAAAAAAGAAGAAGAAGAAAGACCAGGTGTGCTGGTCTGAAATAGCCTGATGGAACCACTGATACTATGGTCCCTAGCTGCCCTTCAGGTCTGGAATTGAACCCACTCCTATGGCTTCCAGCCAAACAAAAGGCAGGCATGTGAGCTGAACAATTACATTAGTTAGATACACTCCTTGGAGAGATCCATCATGAGAGAATAGAAAGGCAGTGTATGCACAGGAAGATAGCTCATGGGGCAGGAGTGCATGAGAGGGAAGGACACAGGGAAGAGGTAACTATGGGGAGGAAGTGAGAGGGGAGCTGTTGCATTGTGGAAATTGTAGTCAATGTCATGAGACAAAGTGTATGTGAGCAGCTGCATGGAAGATGAATTTACTCTATAAATTTTCACCCAAATCACAATAAAAAATTTTTTACAAAAAGTTTGCAAGCAGCCATCTAGATACAGTGATGGGTCTCTCCTCATTCAGAGCAAAGAAGAATGAAGAAAACCAAAGATGCATGGAAACAATTAGTCCAAGAGACTAGTAGATCATGTGATCCTTATCCTATATGACCAGGAGACCAGAAGAACTAGATGGTGCCCAGCTACCACTGTCAACCACTTGGAGGGGGATCAGTGCAAGAGATCCTGGATAGAGTGGGAGAATAAT
>NW_006921612.1:4711086-4741030 GCF_000298275.1 Orycteropus afer afer
TCAAGTGGCATAACATACTATACAAAACATTGTTCCACCGCCTACTTTGGCGAGTAGCGACTAGGATCTTAAAAGCTAGCAAGCTGCCATCTAGATTCAATGATGGGTCTCTCCTCGTCCAGAGCAAAGAAGAATGAAGAAAACCAAAATTCATGGAAACAATTAGTCCTAGTGACTGGTACAACATCCAATCTGCAACCTATATGACTTAGGAGACCAGAAGAACTAGATGGTGCCTGGCTACCCTTGTCATCCACTTGGAAGGGGATCTATGTAGGAGATCCTTGATAGAGAGGGAGAACAATGTGGAACAAAACTCAAAATCAATTGGAAAAAAAAAAAAAAAAAAAGACCAGTAGTGCTGGTCTGATACAGCCTGCTGCGACCCCTAAGACTATGGCCCCTAGTTATCCTTCAGGTCTAGAACTGAATGTACTCCTGTGGCTTCCAGCCAAACAACAGATAGGTATAAGGAGTGAACATTTACACCACATAAGTACAGTCATTAGAGTGATCAACTGTGGGAGAACAGAAGGGCAGTGTTTGTACAGGGAGTTAGCGTGAGGGGTGGGAGTGGGAGTGTATGGGAGGGAAGGACATGGGAAAGAGTTAAACTACAGGGAAGAAGTGGGAAGGGAGCTGTTACATTGTGGGGAATTACAGTCAAGGTCATGAAACAAAATGTGTATGAACCGTTGTATGGAAAATGAATTTGCTTTGTAAACTTTCACCCAAATCACAATGTTGTTGTTGTTATGTGCCGTCAAGTCACCTCTGACTTATAGCAACACTATGCACAGCAGAACGAAACACTGCCGGGTTCCACACCAGCTCCACCATCCCCACTATACTTGACCCCATAGCCGCAGCCATTGTGTCAATCCATCTCGTTGAGAGCCTTCCCCTCCCTCATTGACCCTCCACCTTACCAAAAAAAAAAAGCCTTTCTTGATCACTGCCTTTCTTTTAAGATCTATTTGTTGTTGTTGTTGTTGTTATGTGCAGTCAAGTTGGACCTGACTCATAGCGACCCTTCCTTGGGTTTCTGAGGTGGTATCACTACAGAAGTAGATTGCCCAACCTTCCTTCCAAGGAGTGCCTGGTGGGTTTGAACTGCCAGCCTTCTGGTTAGCAGTCAAGTCCCTTAGGCACTATGCTACCAGAGCTCCCAAGATCTATTTATATGGGATCAAATTGACAACAGCAACTTGAAAGATGAGATAGGAAACTTAGGGGGCAGTGAATTTATGTTAATGAGGGAGGAGTAACTCAGAAAAGCAGGGAAGAATGGTTGCACAACTGGAAGAATGTAATCAATGTCACTAAATGGTACATATAGAAACTGCTGAGTTGATATATGTTTTGCATATCCTGTTCTGGTTACCTAGTGCCACTCTGGCAGGAACATACCACAAATGGGATGCTTGAACAAACAGGAGTTTATTCTCTTACAGTTTGGAGGCTTTAAGTTCAAGTTCAAAGTGCCAGGCTCTACGGGCTGGGTGAAAGCCCCTCAACCTTGGAGTCCAGCTCTGCCTCCTGCTCCTGGCCCACTGGAGCTAGAGGCATTTTCTTCACTCAGACAGCTGTTGGCTGCTGAGGCTGAGAAGCCCCTAGGTTGACAAGTAAAAAGGCACAGTCCCGATGTTACCAAACCACACAGCAGGCCATTAATTTAAGTCCATTATAAGTCCCAAGGTCAGCAGAGCATGGCAGGCTGCTGAACAACAACACAGCTACATGCAGGGTTCAAGTGTGCCATAAGCTAGAGATCATTCCCAAAGCTGCTTCTTACATATGGGAAGCAGACCACATACCCAAAGCAGCTACTCAGCTGCTTGTGGTAGATCCCACCATGGAGTTGATTGCCAGTCTCATCATGGGGAATAACTACCACCAGCTGCCCAGCCACTCAACCAAGCCCAGCCAAGATGACATACAACATAACCACCACAGTCCTCAACAAGAACAAATTATTGTTTAAAGAAAAAAAAAAAAAAAAAAAAGGAAAGAAAAATAAGGACTTATTTATACAAAAAACAAATAAAATAAAAAAGCTGCCTTTGGGTGTTCTGGGTAGCTGTAGAGTGAAGGAAAGATCCCTAGAGTTAGGGTCAGACACACGAGACTTAATGTCATTCGAGCTGCTACAGAACACCTGAAAAGTTAGTAACAGCACCTCTCTACTTCTCTGAACCTCAGTTTTCTTACCTGAGAAATTTGGGGGGAGGGGAGTATAGAATGCCAGCCAGCTCTCTTCAGATTAGTTCTATGAACATTTGAAGAGTACTGTGTTGTCAGGGATTTCATTTTACTTGGATCCACAATCAACACCCATGGAAGTAGCAGTCAAAAAAATCCGATGACATGCTGCACTGGGTAAATCCACTGTAAAAGTCCTCTTTAAATTGTTACAGGGCAAAGTTATCACTTTGAAGACTATGGTGTGCCCAGGCCAAGCCATGGTACTTTCAATTGCCTCATATGCATGTGAAAACTGGACAATGAATAAGGAAGACTGAAGAAGAGTTGATGCCTTTGAATTGTGGTGTTGGTGAAGAATACTGAAAATACCATGGGTTGCCAGAACAACAAACAAATCTGTCCTAGAAGCAGTGCAGCTAGAATGCTCCTTAGAAGCAAGAATGGCCAGACTTCATCTCACTTACTTTGGTCATGTTGTCAGAGGAACATTTTTATCATGCTTGGTAAAGTAGAGAGTCAGCGAAAAAGGGGGAAGACCCTTCAGAAGGTGGAGTGACACAGTGGCTGCAATGATGAGCTCAAGCACAGCAAGGATTGTGAGTCTGGTGCAGGACCAGCCAGTGTTTCGTTCTGTTGTATGTAGGGTTGCTATGGATCGGAGCTAACTCAACAGCACCTAACAACAACAACTGTGGGCCAGCTGATGACTACGCCCCTGGTATGCTACCTCTTTTTAATAAATTACCTCTTGTGGTGGTGATCTACTTCTGAAAAATCAGCCATCGAAAATTCTACGGAGCACATTTCTACTCTGACATACATGGGATCACATGAGTTGGAATCAACTCAACAACAGCTGGTTAACCAGTGATAAAGCCAGAAACTCAGCATGTTTCAGTGCTACTGTGACCCCTGGAATGCCTCCAACCCTAGCAAGATCAAGCTTCTCACATTGGCTTTCTCAGCCCAGGTTGTATGTGTACTTGCCCATCCCAGTATATCCTTCTGCATATGAAGACACTGCTCATTGCTCACCTGACTTTCAACCACCTTTACTGAGCCCCTGCTCTCTATTCTGCTGGGGTACAGAAAACAGACCAGACACACCACATCCTTGATTTCAAGGCACTCCCTGTTGGTTTGAGAGAGAAATAGCCAAAGAACACACTGTACTGAGCTGTGTAACAGAAGAATGACAAGGTGCTATGGGAGGTAATGGCTATCTCATCTTAGAGAGGGCAAGGAAGCCTTTAATAGGGACACAGTATCTGTGCAGAGGCTTGAAAGTGCATGAGAGTTGGCATGTGGGCTGGTGGAAGCAGGGTGGCAGGTGTTAGGCAAGGAGGATGGTTAACATCATGTGTTCTGGGGATACATGTGTTCTGGGCAAGCTGGATGGTAGTAACAGGGAGAGTGGAGAGAGGAGGAACAGAAAACTCAAGGGCAGGGTCACAAGGGATCCTGTAGGAGCTAGAGGAATGTGAGCTTTACCCTGTGGTAGTAGTAATAATAGATCCTAGTTCCTAAGCCCTGTTAGGTGCCAGGAATTGGACATATACCACCTCCAACTCTGACAGCAGGGCTGAAAGGTATCACCAAACAGGTCTGGGAACCAAGTATCCAAGAGGCAGAGCTGCCAGCCCAAGAAGGAGCATTTCAGAGACTGTGTATGTTATTTCTCTGTGGGCTCATATGAAGGACAGCTTTGAGGAGAGAAGCCAAGTGGGAAGTAGCTGTTCTCCTTCAGAAGATTAAGCTAAGAGGATCTGAAGCCACAGGACGAAAGAAAGGAAGACCAACTCAGCAGGATAAAGGAACAACTATACATGGGGCATGAAGGAGGCTGCGGTGACACCCAGACTTCCAGGATGAGTGACTGGGTGGAGGAAGGGGACAGTCAATCACTCAGCCAAGCAGCCACAGAAGGTGGCAGCATGGGATTGGGCCAGAGGGGAGAAGAAATGAGTTCAATCTGGAACAAAGCTGAGCTTCAGTTGGATAAACAAGTCCCCACCAAACTTCCAGAAATAAAATGGGGTTCAGAAAAGGAATCTGGTCTGGTGGCAGAATTATCAACATATATCAAGTAAGAAGTACCTTACAATAATGATGATGATTAAAAAAGCTGACATTTATTGATTCTTACTTTGGCCAGGTAAATAGTTTATGGGAATTATTTTTCTCTTCAATGCTATTAAGTACTATTATTATCCCTTAAGTACTATTATTATCCCTACTTTATAGATGACCAAACTCTAAGAACACATTAAGTAACCTCCATTATAGAAGGAGACAATGCAAATAGAGCACCCTTCATACGCCTTCAAACTACCCTGCCTGGTACGTAGTAGGGGCCACATTTCCTTTCCCTGGTATGCCCACAACTAGGGCATAGCTATCCTGCAGGAGGGTCATTTGTTGGTCTTTGCCTTCACAAGAACCATATCCAGATACCTTCTAGGTTACCTGGACTTAGAAGACATTCTTAGGAGAATTAGTTTGATATATTTACAACATTTGAATTACAATTAACATATCAACCTATTGACAAGGATGCCCCTGGCTCCAAATTATGATGGAAAAATGTTTCTATAGTAAGGATTCAGGCCTAGGAAGGCAACTGAACTGCTATGACTTGCGGACAGTGGGAGTGCGGCTGTGGCTGAACAAGAAAGGTTGGGCCAGCTGGTGAAGGACCATGAATAATCTACAGAGGAGTTTGCACTTCGTCCTGTGGCAGAAGTAGTAATAGATCCACTAACTGAACCAGACTGTGTGCCAGGAGTTGGTCAAATGTTACCACATATTCTGCTCACATGCTGAAAGTTAGGAATCATTACCTCTATCACAGGCTAGGAAACAAGTCTCCAGAAAGCCGAGTAACCAGCCCATGGAAGGAGATGTCAGGAAGGTGTGTAATTTAGGATGTGTTTTACCTTGTCTCTGTCACCTCCAGTACCCAGCCAAGCTAAGTCACTCTCAACTCCTCAGTCTGTCTTACATACTGCTGTTTTTGTCTCAACATTCAGACACGGCCTAACTCTTTCCAATGGCCTGCCCTGAGTATTCTTCCCCTCAGGTAGACTAACCTCACAGACACTTGCCTCCACCATTAAATTAATTACATTGTGTGATCACTATTAAATCTCTTTTTGGGTTCCTACAGCCTTCCTGACACATTTTTCTGTGTGCTCAGGATAGAACCAGCCTCTCCTCTGATATTCTAGCCTGAAATCAGTGAAACCCCATCCTCAAAGGGAACAATGTCAAGTCAGACCATGATGCAAGCAAGCTTGCACCAAATCAAAACACACTGTAAACAAGCTAGGGCCTCTTGAGCAACAATGGCCTCATCTGAAAACCTGGTAGGCAGGAGAGGACCTGTGACAGGGCTGGCTGAAGCAAGTATGTTCAGAAAGCCGGACTGGGCTTCGAGTGTTTATGTCTTCTTTTGTGTACATGCTGTGGGCCAGATCAAGAACTGAGTACTTGCTTGGCTTTCGCTATAGTCAAACATGGCTGTGTCCTTCCATGCTCAAAGCTCAGCTAAAGGGTAATGAGCAAACAAAAACAAAAGGTACCCAGTAAAGTTAAGGGCCTATAAGCTAATCATATTTAACTCTACTCACAGATGAGAAAATTAAGTCCCAGAGAAATGACCTGATATGGTCACAAAGTGCATTTAGTGGCAGGATCAGGATAAGCACTAGGTTTGACTTGGTGCTTATCTCCTGGCCCTAAATTTCTGTGTGTCCTGCCACAGATATCTAATACAAATTCCACCTCTAAGAAAAAGTAGGCGCTATGATGGTACACTGGTTAAAGCATGTGGCTGCTAATCAAAAGGTCAGTAGTTCAAACACATCAGCTACTTCCCAGGAGGAAGATGAGGTAGTCTACTTCTGCAAAGATTTATAGTCTTGGAAACCCCATGGGGCAGTTCTATGCTGTCCTATAGGATCACTACAAGTCTGAATCAACTTGATGGCAGTTTGTTTGGTTTTCTGGGTTTCTAGAAAAGAAAAAAAATCCCCCATTCACATAACACTGTGAAAGCCTGAGTAAAAGAAAGTTTTAAAAGATCTCTTTACTATAGTACTTGGCAGAGTCTTCAATTAGTAAATGTACATTATGAACATTCAGGCGTCCACAATACACACAAGCAAATCCAAACATACTTGCACACAGTGCTGGCACACAGGCCAGTGTGATTTACTGTTTTTAATTCCACCAGTTAGAGCACGTGAGAGAAAATCCAGAGCAATTATCTTTCCAAAAACCAACAGTAAGAATAACCTGTTTGGGCAGACACTTCCCCCAGGGCCACAAAAGAAGTCTCCTAGTATGAAAGAAGCTCAGAAGCACCACAAACATAAAGATAATCCCTGGCATTTCAGCAGCCAGTATCCATAAAACCACGGGCCAAAGAGCAGGCAGGTAGACAGTCATAAAGGCGAGTAGCACACTGCAAGCAAAAGGATGCAGAAGTTTCCAGGTGGCATGCAGTGCCCTTCGGGGAACAGCAGGGGAGACCCATGAAATAAGGGAAAAAGTATGTAATAGTTGCTATCTGAGTCATATGGATATTGTGACCAAGTACGAAGTTGTCACGTGAGAAATCCATCATAACCTGATCACTGTACCCCTACAACCAGATGGAGATTCCCCTTTCCCAGGAGCATGCGGGCACCACACTGAGCACAGACACAGCACACAACGCATGACCTACTCTTTAAACATTTCATTTTTTCCTTCAAACCTGCAATATAATAAAGTGGAGTCATTAAATCACATTGATACAAAAAAAGTTCATATTTGGGAGTATGAACAGTTCCATTTGTCAGTTTAAACAAACAAATAAAAAGCCTTTTAATGTTTTCAGGACAGAAAAAATACAAATACATATGTAACTAATGATATAAGGGTTAAATATGTAATATGTACTTTCATTTTCAATATATATGCATGAATGTAATCACATAAGTTTAATAATCCCTATATGCTTAAGCACCTAATTCTAAAGTTTCCAAATTCTCAACAAAGTTTGTGTGTGTGTGTGTATATACATACGTACATGTATATGTGTATATATATGTGTGTGTGTGTGTATATATGTGTGTGTATATGTGTGTGTATATATATATATACACACACACACACAACTAATGACCCAAAACATTATTGGAATCAAAAGAGTTGTAACAACACAGAGTAGGCAGAAATTCCGATGTGAATGAGGCTACAAAATGCATTTTCCATCTAGCCCTCTGTCTCCTATTTACTGGACAACACATTATGACTCATTTGAAGCATTCCTCTGCACATGAGTGCATTTTTTTTTGTTCTTGTCTGGAATAAGGAATAAATCCATTCCAACCTTTCTTCCACTGGTTGGGGGGATAGAATTTTCCATATGGAAAAGAATGGAGTCTGATAGAAGTGTGTGGGCCAAAAACAAGAGTCTTGCTTAGACACCATTGAACCACTTTCATTTCAAATTTCATTGGGGAGTTCAGCTATAGGGTAAGAAAAGTCAGATACCTTAGAAATGATACAAGAGCACTATGAAGTTGTGAAGAGGCATTGCTTCACAACAAAATGGTGCTGGTGAATTACAAACAGGGTGTGTGGCTGATGGAGGCCTGTTCCGGGATTACTATGAAGTCATAGCTATGGCTACTAATGGTCTAAAATGAGCTAAGAAAACACTTAAAATAAGAGCACTTCATCTACCTACCTCCATTGGCCAGGAGGTTCTCCTGAACCTTTCCCTTTGTGTCTTCCATTACTTCTACCACGCTTTGAGCCATTCTTTTTATGAGGCTTTCATAAAAGAAGAGAAGAACAGCCGGTTAGAGGAGAAAAATGCCCTAAGATACTCTAATACACTCCTGGCAAGAAAACGCACTGCTACAACCTTTGAGGAATATTTTCGCAATATGTATGAAGAGACTTAAAATGTTAATAGCCTTTGAACCAGTAATTCCACTTCTGGGAAACCATTTTAAGGAAATAGTACAAACAGAAAAAAGTTTTCTGAATAAAAAGATTTTCTTCACAGCCCTATTGCTAACAGTGAAAAATTGGAAACACCTGGAAGGTCCAACAATAGCGAATTGTTTTAGTAAATGAGGGTATATCCAGGTTAGAGATTATTAAGAAGCTACTGCATATGAGGTTTACAAAGAATTTCCAATACCATGGAACAAAGCATGTATTTAATGTTACCTGGAAAAATACAAGATACAAAATTATGCATATACTATGTCTGCAATTATACAAAAATATTCTTCCTATTTTACATGTTTTTGGTTATAGTCCAGCTGTTGTTGTTATTGGCCATCGAGCCGGACCCGACTCATAGCGACCCCTCCTTGGGTTTCCAAGGCGGTATCACTAAGGAAGTAGATTGCCCAACTTTCCTCCAGTATTGCTATTATAATCAGAAGCTACAAAAAAAAAAAAAACCCTGGAAAACATACAGGAAGTTTCATAAGTATGCAAAAGGAAAGGAAAGCTTAGGATTTGGAGTCAGAGTTCAAATTGTGCACACCTCTGCCAATTACTCTGGTGGTGTTGTGGATAAGACATTTGGTTGCTAATCAGAAGGTGAGCAGTTCAAAGCCACCAGCTGCTCTGCAGAAGGAAGATCTAGTTACTAAAGATTTACAGCCTCAGAAACCCAATGGGGGTCACTTTGAGTCAGAATTGACTTGGTGGCAGTGAGTTGTTTGTTTGCTTTTGTTTGTGATCTCAGTCATATATACTTAATCTCTTTGAATCTCCATTTTCTTATCTGTAAAATGAGTATCATCCTCATTGTACAAGGTTACTATTAATATTATTAATATAACTAAACAGGCACTAAACATGTGGTAGCAAAGAATTATCTGTTCTAAGACAGTGATCAATTAAAAATCCAATTGGGGAACATACCAAACTAGGGACAGGTATAAACACTCTGATAATGCAAATCTTTGCTTCAGACCATCTCTCCACATTTTCCCAGGACTGAGGAGGGAGGTGGTGTTTGCAGGGAGGGTGGACTTGGGTCATTTAATTCCAATGTACAGTCATGTGTTGCATGTTCTGTGAAAAGGGATGTTATTATGTCACTTGGATGTTGTGCAAGCACCATACTGTAGCCTGGTCCTGCTTTTTCTTTAAGCATCTTGAACAAGCTTCATGCCCCACCAGTGATTTTCAGCATGCTGAGGGAGATTCTCTTTTGTGTTTCTCCATATCTGACATAGGTACCTCTCATATTTAGTCTTATAGCTTTCAGTAGAGCTGATCATGAAGAACCTTTTGTTTGTTTCTGAGAGTGAGTGTGACATGCCTTAATTATCAGCAATAACATTCACTGATTTTCCACCTCCATGTTGTTTAATACCCTTGTTTCACTTCCAAATAAATACTTCTCCTTTGCCTCTTGCTGCTGGATCACTAGCACTGGTTTTGCTGCTTTTGGGAGCTATGATGCACTTCATAATAATATATTCAAAAGAAAATTAAACAGAGAGAACTCTACAATTCAAGAGACACAAGATACATGAAATTGCATGCTGCTGCCTACAAGTTGAAGCATACACCATCATAGAGTAAACTTTTTAGACAGAAAGTACACTACAGTACATACATAAAGCAGTAACAGGCATTTATTTTTACTATCAAGACATGAATTGTAGGTTATATATACATTTGGAAGCACAATTGCTTTGTATACAAGACATGAAATACATGATGTGCGGGAAGCCGTTGTGTTTGCTATGTCTTATTCTCCGATCATGATTTCTGAACTCTGTTATAACCTTGTATGACCACAGACATATATGCAGTTGGTCATTGCTCAAATGGACATATGTGATGCATGACTGTCATGGTCTTCCATGTTACAGGCATCTAGCACTGCCTATTCTGGCCACTCAAAGTATGGAGCCCAGGGGACTAGGGCCTGTTATATATAGGGTCACGATGAGTTGAAACTGACTCAATAGCATCTAATAACAATAACATCATCTCTATGCCATTTACTATGTACTGGGCATATTCTAAGCACCTTACCTGTATTAACTCTTTCAATCCTCACAACAATGTTATGGATTAGATGCTATCTGATTTTACAGGGAAGGAAAGTGGAGCAAAGGGAAGTTAAGCAACTTGTCCAAGTTCTTACAACTATTTAGTGAAGAACTGAGAACTGAGAGGCCCTGGATAAAAGGAAGGAATAAGGGAGAAGGGAGTAGAACAATGTTTTCCCAACTATCAAAATAATAGGTGCTCATAGTCAAAAACTGAAAATTACAAGTATGAAGTAGTTAACAAAAGATGAACAACCATATTCCCCCATCCAAGAGGAAATACAAACAGCCTTTTGATATATTTCCCAAAGGCATAAAGTTCCATGGTTTGAGTTGATGTCATCTTTTGGTAGTAGTTACCATTTAGAGGAGTCATCCAAGTGCCAAACATTCTTGTGGTAGTTAATTTTGTGTGTCAACTTGGCTAGGCCTGGTTGAGTGGCTGGGCAGCTGGATGTAGTATTCCCCAAGATGAGACTGGTAATCAACTCCATGGTGGGATCTACTGTGAGCAGCTGAGTAGCTGCCTTAGGGCTATGGTCTGCTTCCTGTATATAAGGAGAAGGCCTGGGGAACTGTCTCTATCTAGCCTGTGGCACACTAGGCCTGGGAAACTGTCTCTATCTAGCCTGTGGCACACTTGAACCCTGCATGTAGCTGAGTCATTGTTCATCAGCCTGCCATGCTCTGCCGATCTTGGGACTTTTAATGGACTTGAATTAATGGCCTGCCATGTTGTTTGGTAACATTGGGACTGTGTCATTTTATTTGTCAACCTCGGGCTTGTTAGCCTTAGCAGCCAGTAGCTGCCTGAGTGAAGAGATGTCTCTAGCTTCAGTGGGCCGGGAGCAAGAGACAGAGCTGAAGCCCAAGGTCAAGGAGCTTCCACACAGCCCTTAGAGCCTCGCACTTTTAACTCAGACTTCCATCTTCCAAAAATTGTAAGAATAAACTCCTATTTGTTAATGTCATCTCATCTGTGGTATCTTCTCTTAACGCAATACAGAGGTAACCAGAAAAATTCTATAATTCTTGTCTCATTTATTCCTCATAAAAAAATTCCTGAAAGATAGGCATTATGTCATTTTACAGATGGGGAAACTAAAGCTCAGAGAAGTAACTTGCACTCCAGTGATTCAGTTTGTCTGTGAACTCCAAAGTCTATGTTCCGGCCACCAGACCCCATTGCTATCTGTATGGTCTCTATGGCTTATATTTTAACTTTCCACAAATGTTGGCATTTCTCAGAACAGTGGTTTTGCCTCATACTAATCACCTTGGGCAACTCATCTAACTAATATCAGTCTCAGTTCCTCAGCTGTAAGAGGAACATAATAATACTTATTGAATGCAAGGGGTTATTTGCAGTTTAGTGTAATGTATATTAAGTACCAGGTCCCTGAGAGTGTAAGGATGTTGTCTTCAGTTGGCACTTGGGCCTCTATGGACTGTACTTGGAAGGTTCTCTGCCCTCTGGCTTTGGCCTAAGAGGCAGACCTCTATGGACTGTACTTGGGGGGTTCCCTGCCCTCTGGCTTTGGGTGGGTTTAGTAGGAGATGGGAAGAAAGAGAGTGAAGTCTGGTTCCCTCCTGATTCCAGTAACCTCTTCCTCCTCTCATACCTTCCAGTCTAAGTAGTATACCAACTTCTTTACTACCAGCCCTGGATGCCTGCTCTATCCCTTGTGGTTCCCCTACAATCCACACATAAATATTGTCTCTTTATAAAATTATCCTAATTATTCTCAAATGATCCTAATTGGGGTCTCTGTTATATGTTGAAATTGCTCTGGTGGCACAGTGGTTAAAGCAGTTGGCAGCTAATGAAAAGGTTGGCAATTCAAACCTACCAGCTGCTCTATGGAAGAAAGATGAAGCAGTCTACTTCTGTAAAGATTTACACCTTAGAAATCATATGAAATAGTTCTACTCTGTCCTATACAGTCACTATGAGTCAGAATCGAATTGATGGCAGTAGCTTTGGTTTGGGGTTTGGTTATATATTGGGATGCTGATTAGATACATTTTTTTATATATATTCATTCATTCCATATATTAAGCTACTACTATGTGCCAAAAACTGCTCTAGATGCTAACAACAAAATAAAATCTCTGCTCTCATGAAGCTTCTATTCTATTGTGGTCAGTGGTTTTATTGTTATCATAATTATAGTGAAATGACCAAGTTGTTGTCTCATATTGCCATATTCACTGTAATACTTTCAGCAATTATTTGCTTAAGTGAAAGCAGTAGTAACTCCAGCTCCTATCCACAACAGCTGCTCAGGAAGTGTTTGAACCCTGGAATGAACCTGGAACTCCTACAATACCTAATATATCACATGTGCTTCTTTCCTAATAGATCTAAAAACAGAACTTGTTCATCATCTTATTAATGACTCATTGCTGCTCTTGACTTTAGCCCTGTTGTTGTTGTTGTTATGTGCTGTCGAGTTGGACCCGACTCATGGCAACCCCTCCTTGGGTTTCTGAGGCAGTATCACTACAGAAGTAGATTGACCAGCCTTCCTTCCGAGGAGTGGCTGGTGGGTTTGAACCACCAGCCCTCTGGTTAGCAGTCCTGTGCCTTAGGCACTACGCTACCAGAGCTCCCCTATGAAGTCTTAAACGTAACAAGTGTAGTTGCACACTTGCACTTAGGCTGGAACACCTCACAAAAACATGGCCTGACAAAACTGCGGGAAAAAACACTTGTTCCGTGTGACAAAAAATGCCTCTGACCTAACTGTGAATACTAACTAGAGCCATCAACACATTGTGGTACAATTGAATCACACAATTTTCCTCATTGAGGAATATAAGAGTCTATATCCTATTTAAAATTTTCTCTTTTCACCTTATGTTTATTGTGAACATCTTGCCATTTATTCATAAATTTTAAAAAGAATAAAGTTTCCTCATTCCTTTTAATTACTGCATAGCACATCATTTATGGCTGTGCAGTAACTAATTCCCTACTATTGGACATTTGGGTTGTGTTTATTTTGATATTAAAAATAATGTTTCAATGAGTACCTTTATAAATATATTAGCCCAGTTGTACAAGTATCTATGTAAAATGAACTGCTAAAGAGCAACTACTAGAATAAAGGTTATGAACATTTATAATTTTAATTAAGGCCAACCCTCCAAATATACCAAGCCAATTTACACTCCCACAAACAATGAATAAGAGTGCTTATTTCCCTAAATGCTCACCAATATTAGGTATCATGAATCTTTTTAATTTTTGCCAATCTGATAGCTGAAAAACTATATCTTATTGTAGTTCGGATTTGAATTTTTTTGCACATCAGTGGGGCTGGACATCTTTCTGTATCATGGTGATTTTCTTTTGAGGTCTATCCTGTTTGGGCTTTGTTGAACTTCTTGAATGCATATCTTCTCATCTTTCATCATATTAAGGAAGCTGTCTTCCAACAAATCTTCATTAATTTTCGTTATGGGATTTTTTTTTCCTCTGTGGTTTTAGTTGTCTCTTCCTGTTCTGGAATTCCAATCACATATAAGTTATTCCTCTTGATGGTGTTCCACATAAATATTAGGCTTCCTTCATTTTTTTTTTTTTTTTTCATTCCTTTTTTCTAATTATTTCCTTAATAAAGTAGTATTGAGAGATTTATCTTCAGTCTCACTAATTCTGTCTTCCATTGATTCAATTCTACTCCTTTGTTCTTTCAATGTGTTATCAGTTTCTGAAATCTTAGTATTAATCTTCTGGCTTTCTATTTGCTGTTTTATTATGGTTTCTAATTTTTAATTTATTTTGTAAGTTTGGTCTTATATTGTTTTCCTGAATTATTCTAGAATTTTGTCTGTGTTTTCCTTGATCTGTATCTCAATACCTTGAAAGTACCCCAATATAATTCTTTCGAATTCTTTATCAGGTAATTTCAATGCCCCTTCTTCCTCAGGGAAGTTTTCTGGCTCTGTATTTTGGCCCCATGTTTGTACTACTTTGTCTTGCTACTTTGCGTGAACTGGGATTGCCAAGTCATTGTGATGTCATTGTATTTGTATTTAATTAGTGATTGTATGTCGGTGTGATTGGCCCAGCTTTTTTTGTTTGCTTGTTTTTTTCATTATTTTGTCTTGATATATCTGAGTGAGCAGAGCTGGTGTGCTATTCTGCATACTAGTTTGGCAGCACTTAGGTGTTCACCACTTGTGTTCAGGAGGGTATAGTAGAGGATGAGAATGTGTGCACAGTTCTCTTTGTTGTTTATGTGGAGCAGTTGAGAGCAAGCTGGGCTAGTATTTGCTGCCATCTATCATTGATCAGTTGATGAAGAAGCAGGTGGTGGCTTTTGCCTAGTGAATGGGGCTATAGGAGATGCAGATGTAGTTGTGTCACATGGGTATGGTTGTTGTCTCCTGCTGGGTAAGACAAAAAACAACAACAACAGAAAAAATAAAAATAAAAAAAAGAGAATAAAAAACACAAACAGCACAACAAAAAAAATAATAAAGAGAATAAAAAATAAGAGAAAAACAACCAAAAAAAGAAATAAATGAAAATTTTTTAAAAAGAAAGAAAAAGAAAAAATCTGGGGAAGGAAAAAAAAAGCAAAGAGAAAGAGAAGATAAACGAAAAATTGCAAAATGGAAAATAAGAAGTGGGAAAAACTAAAAGAAAGAAAAAAAGGAACAAGAAAAAATAAGGAAGGGAAAGAAAAGAAAGAAAGAAAGGAGGAAAAATAGTTTTAAAAAGGAGAAAACGGGTTGGGGCAGGGCACCCGGGTCTTATTCCTACTGGTTGAGTAAGCAGCAGAGAACAGAGCACCTGGTTCTAGAAGGAGTTTCTGCCAGCCCTAAAAGGCAGCTGGGGGCAGGGCACATGGTCACAGAAGGAGTTCTTGCCACTTCAGAAGGTATCTAGGAGCAAGGCACTTGGACCCAGAAAAAGTTCCTGCTGACCCAAAAGGCAACTGGGAGCAGGACACTTTACCCCAGAAGGAGTTCCTGCTGGCCCAAAAGGCAGCTGGAGGCAGGGTACCTGATCCCAGAAGAAGTTCCTGCCATCCCAAAAGGCAGCTGGAAAGAGGGCACCTGGACCCAGTAAAAGCTCCTGCTGGTCCAAAAGATGTCTGGTTCCAGAAGGAGTTCCTACTGGCCCAAAAAGCAGCTGGAAGCAGGGCCCCTGGTCCTAGAACTAGGACCTGCCTCCCCAGAATGCAATTGGTGCTGGAGTCTCTGAAATTCTTGCCTGTCTAGAAGGCAGGTGGGGGTGGGGGCTGGGCACACCTCCACTCACTGGGAAGGTCTGGGGAACAAAGGGAATATTGCACTTTTCTGGTTGCCAGCCACTGGTGTGGGTGCCCATGCAGTCCTCAGCAAGCATAGCTGACTATCAGGCTGCTGCCCTGATCAGAATGCCACTTGTAAATATTCCAAATGGCCACGTAGTCAGGCCAATAAACAGTCCACAGCTCCATTTGTCTCCTTATTTGCTGTTTACATTCAGTTTTTCTACTAGTCAGTATTTAACCCACTTCTTTATTCTTCAAAGTTCAGCATTCCAGGATTATCATCTATATCTGTTTAATTGCTTTCTCATTTCTTTGTTGTAGACGGTCTGGGTAGCTTGTCTGCCTATTCCACCATTTTGCCAGAAGTCTTTTCATATCTTTACTGGCTCTACAAACGGCTATTTTCTACTTCCATGAATTTCTGTTCCTATCCTTTGCCTGGTTTTTATTTATTTATTAAACAGTCTTATTCATCTTTATCTCATTTATATGAATGGGCTCTCAGGTGTGCCAGGGTCTCAATTCTTCAGACAATGTTTTGAGCTAGGTAACATCCCTATTATAAAGATGAGAAAAATTAAGACTTAGAAAGGTAAAGATCACTCTACAATACAGTTAACAAGTATTAAAGCAATCATTGATCCCAAGTCTGCAAAACTCCAAAAGTCACATTCTTCATCGCTAGACTAAACAAAATTCTGGCACTTTTTTCTAAAATAATTCACAAAAAAGTATACAAATCCAGGAGGGAAGATGTGAAAATTTAATTTAAAAATTACAAATCAGCATGGAAATATCATGACTGGAATGTTAGTTACACTGATACATATAGTTGTCAAAGTTCATCTGTTCACTTAAGATGTATACATTTTACTGTATGTAAATTTTATCTCATTTTTTAAAAATCTGTAAGCTGATACCACCTTAACAAAGCAATCAAAGTTAACATCACTAGTAGTGATAAAAAAACAATATGTACTTCCTGATATAATGAACTAAGAATACAATATCACTTCTGTGTTATTCCTGTCAAAAGTGCATAATCTCAATCTAATCATGAAGAAACATCAGATAAGTTAAAATTAAGCATCATTTTACAAAAGAACTGACCTGTGCTCCAAAATACTTATTGTCATGAAAATCAAAGTCTGAATAACTTGTTGCACCTTAAATGAGGCTAAAGAGACATGGGAGTTGGCTGCTAATAGAAAGGTTGGAGGGTTCAAATCCACCTAGCAGTATCTCAGAAGTAAAACCTGATGCTCTAACTCCAAAAAATCAGCCATTGAAAATCCCATGCAGCGAAGAGAGCTGTTACATTGTGGGAAATTGCAGCCAATGTCATGAGACAAAATGTGTATGAACTGCTATATGGAAAATGAAATTGCTCTGTAAAGTTTCACCCAAATCACAAAAAAATATTTTAAAAAGAAAAAAAAAAAAAAAAAACTCTATGCAGCATAGTTCTATCCAGACACACATGGGCTAACCAGGAGCTAGAATGGACTTGAGGCAACTGGTTTAAAGAGGTATGATGATTAACTGCAAAAGACAGAAAGCCATCTCAATGTTTATCAACAGAGAACCTGCAGAGAACCTGTCTGAGCATCTGAGAGTTTCTTTTGCTATAAAGGACACTAGTGAGACAATTAACAATATCCAAGTCAAGTCTAGAAATTACATAACAGTATTACACTCTTGATTTTGATCATTGTACTAAGATTATTTAAGAGAATGTCCTTGTTGTGGGGAAAATACACTAAAATATGTATAGGAAAAGGGACATCATGCCTGCAATTTAAATAATTCAGAAAAATAATTAGGATAAAGCAAATGTAGTAAAAGTTAACATTTAGGAAAAGTAGGTGAACTTTGGACATTACCTGGAGGGACCAGTCCCTGGAGAAGCACATCATGTTTGGTAAAGTAGAAGGTCAGTGAAAAAGAATAAGACCCTCAACTAGATGGATTGACACAGTGGTTGCAATGATGGGCTCAAACACACCAAGAATTGTGAGGATGGTGCAGGTCTGGGAAGTGTTTCATTCTGTTGTACAGAGGGTCACTACAAGTCATAGCTAACTTAACAGCACCTAATAACAAGGTGAAAGGTATATGGGAACTCAATATTCTTGCAATTTTTCTCGATGTTTGAAATTATGTCAAAATTAAAAGTTTTTAAAAAACTAAGCAAGGAGCTCTGGTGGTGTAGTGGATAAGGGACTTGACTGCTAACTGGAAGGTCAGCGGTTGAAACCCTCCAGCTGCTCCGAGGAGGGAAGACTGAGCAATCTACTTCTGTAAAGATCTACAGCCTCGGAAACCCAATGCGGGTAGCCATGAGTTGGAAACAATTTGATGACTGTGAGTTTGGTTTGCTTTTTGGTTTTAGGTAGGAGGGAGGGGAAAAGGGGAAGCTTTTGTTTGCAGGGCATTGAGTTTATGCTAATGGTGGTGGAATATTTTGTAAAAGGATAGCAATGGTAGTGGTACAACATGAAAAATGGCATTAATGTCCCTGAGCTATAAATGTGGAAGTTGTCATGTTGGCGAATGTCTTGTTGTATATGTTTTCACCACAATAAAAGTAAAATGTTTAAAAAAAAAAAAAAAAAGCACACAAAGTATATAATCCCACTTTAAAAAATTATATGCCAGTATACATCTAGAAAAATAATCCTGAAAGAAAAGACCAAACTGTTAACAATGTTACCTCTCAGGGTAAAATAATGGAAAATTTCACTTTGTATGTATTTCTATATTAGAATTAGTTAAACATACATTACTTTTGCAAGAAGAAAATAAAAGAAACTAAGTAAATTGCCAACCAGTTAAGCATGGGACTATTATTGTATGAGTGAGACCTGTTCATACAGTTCAAGATAGAGTGAGAATAAGCATTAGATGCTAGAATTTCCCCATTTACAACATTAAAGGTGAGGGGGGTCTGCAAATCTGTAGGTTGACAGAACAGCAAAAACAAAAGGCCCACAAGCATTAGGGGAAAAACTCAACTTCACTTGCCCTAAAATATCATTTTTCACTTGTCAGATTGGCATATTACAAAGATGATAATTTACAGCATTGGCAAGCACTTGAGGAAACAGGAATAGCAGTGCACTATTGATAGGAGAGTCGACTGATAGAAGTTATGAGAGAGAATTTTTAGAATATCTATCAGATGTTTTCTCACACTAGATACTTTTATCCAGAAATTCTACTTTTTTCTTCTGATATACTTGCCCATGTGCAGCAAGACAGAAGATTGCTGAAGCACAGTTTGTAATTATGAAAAAGCAGGAACTCATCTCAGTGTTTATCAATATCTGATCATCAAGAAGTCTCTAAAAAAAAAAAATGAGAATGGTCTCTTGTGTACTGCCATAAAAGACTGTCCATCACAGTTGTTGGTTGTTGTGTGTCACTGAGTTGATTCCAACTCTGAGTGACCCTACAGAACAGATTAGAACTGCCCCATACGGTTTCCTAAGCTGTAATCTTTATGCAAACAGATTCCTAGGTCTTTTCTCCAGAGCCACCGGTGGGTTTCAGCATTAAATAACTAAGATCTTTTGATTAGCAGTTTAGTGCTTAGCCACTGCACCACTGGGGCTCCTCATCTACCAAGCGGGTTAAAAGCAAGTATTACATAGCATCTGTAGTTATGACTCCCTTTTTGTTTTTTTAAATATATATATATATATATATATATATATATGAAAAATATATAATATTAAATATTATAGTATATATATTATATATATTTATATATATTTTTAACAAAAATGGAGTCATAACTATAGATGTTATGTAATATTAAATATTATATTACATTATATATTATAAATTTTATTTATATATATATATATATATATATACATGAGAATGTACAAATATGCAAGCTTCTATAGGTATAGAAAAAAATCTGGTAAGATTGGTACTAAAATGTTGAAATGGTGTCCTTTGAAGAAAGGAATTGTAGAGGTAGAATTTGGATTTTTGAAAAACAACCAGCATGTGTTAGCAATAAAGGAACTCTGGTGGTGCGGTGCTTAAGGCATTTGACTGCTAACCAGAAGGTTGGCAGTTCAAACTCACCAGCCACTCTGTGGAAGGAAGACCAGGCAATCTACTTCTATAAAGATTTACCACCTTGAAAACCCAATGGGGGTCGCTATGAGTCAGAATCGACTCAATGTCAGTGGGTTTGGTTTTTGGTTTAATAGCAATAAAAAGTCAATAGTGGTATTACAAATGAAGCAAAGCAGTAAGTAAATGGAACATAGCTGTTAAGATTTCTTTCAATTTAACTGCTGCTAAATTGGCAGTCATTTCTGGGACCTTCAAAGAGACTCAGTGAGTAAAATGGTGGTGGGAAGAGTAGGGGCATGCCCAGGTATGAGGTGAGGGTAGGTGGGGAACGGAAAAGGTGAGGAGGCTTTCAGGAGCTGGACAGGTAGCATCAGGACCCCTGTGACCTGAGAGAGAAGAAGCAGCACAAAAGGGGCTGCTCAAGGCAGCTTCATAGACCTCCCTGTGCCAGAATTGTTACAAAAATGCTCATTCCTTTCTTTCTACAAACACTATAGAAGCACCTCAATCTTGCTGACTTTTTGCTCCAAAGGGGTCCAGAGCTCCCCCTATCCCTTGGGATTAGGATGGGGAAAAGTGCTGAGAGCACAGAAGCAGAAGCTCTGTCTACCTTTTCTCCTGAGGGCTGCTCCAGGCCTGGGAGTGTGGAAAGCTGAGGAAAGGCCTCTGGTTTTTGGAAGGGCAGCCAGGACAGGCTGACTCCAAGCCTCCTGGCCCCTCAGAAAGGCTGCACTGAACTAGGTGAATTTGGAGGACAGGACTGATCTCTTCATTCACCTGAGTCCCCGGCACCTACCCCAGGGCTCAAGCACAGAACGTCCTCATAAATGACATTTTCACACAGTGACATCACAATTTGCACTACAAATTGTGCAAAGCAAATCTTCATCTGTTTATTCATTCCACAGACATATTTTGAGAACCTGTGGCCTGAGTATATGGTCTCCGGGTTTGCCCTCATCTACTGATAATATGAAGGTTGGCAATTCAAATCCACCTAGTGGCTCCACAGAAGACAGGCCTGGTGATCTGCTTCCATAAAGATTACAGCCAAGAAATCCCTATGGAGATTTCTACTCTGTAACACATGGGGTCATTGTGAGTCAGAATCTACTTAACAGCAATGGGTTGTGAATTACAGTTCTTCACTTCCCTGAACCTCAAGTGGGAGATATGTCACTTACTACCCTCCTGGAAGCTCTGGTGGTGTAGTGCCTAAGGCATTTGACTGCTAACCAGAAGGCTGGAGGTTCACATCCACCAGCCACTCCTCGGAAGGAAGATGGAGCAATCTACCTCCATAGAGATACTGCCTCAGAAACCCAAGGAGGGATCACTATGAGTCAGGAAAAAAAAAATGACAGCAGTGAGTTTGGTTTTGGTTTTTACTCCATCCCCTTACCTTGTGGGAAGAAGAGCTAGATCTCTTACACCCAGATTTCTTCAAGACAATAGGGTGAATATAACGTTCTTCAGGGCAAGTTTATGCAACTTAAAAGAAAGGGCTTCCCAGGGTTTTCCAGATAATTCAAGCAAAAGTAGAAGAGGGTTGGTTTGGTTTTCTGAAATTACCTAGACACCTATGAGGAGAGGGCAAATAGGGGAGTAGCATACTGGAGTTTTCTTCGGGTTCTCAATAGTTTCAACCTATGGAGCACTTTCTTAGAGTCCTCAGAAAGGTAATTTCATAAATATATCTAGACTCCCCAGAATAAACGAGTTAGGGTGAAGTCTTCAATAACTGAGGAAAGTGAGACTCAAGAGAGTTAAAGAAAGGTGCTCAAGGTCACTAGAAGCACAGTTCACTAGTAATAGCCCCCCACCCCACCCCCAGAACCCCTGCCTCTAAAACAAGTCTCTGACTACAGTATACACTTGTTGCTGTCAGAACCCCCTAGAGTGCTTTTTACTGCATAATCAAAATTCCAAGCTCTAACACCACAGGGCCTAGCAATACCTCAGTGTTTCTAGATGGGAGGAGTCATGCTAGGCCCATCCTCTCTCCTGTAGCCAAACAAGAAGCCTATAAACCAAAGAAGTGAGGCCCTGAAGGTTTGCACACAAAGACCTGAAGAGTTTGTTTTCTCCCTGCTCCCCAGGTGACTCACTGAGCCCCTGGGCACCTCACCAGCCTCCTTTGTCTCTCTGCTTCCTCCCTGGCCAAAGCACAATGAATATCAATGCACTGGAAGCAAAAGCATTAGGAAAATGTGGCTAGAGAGCAATTAAATGACTTTTTTAAACAAACAATACCAACAAAGACCAGTGAAGCTTCTGGAAAGTTAGGAGCCCTAGTGGACCCTGACTAGAGACATACCAAGCTTTGAATTTTAGCCTTTGATTCTCCAAACTAGAAGTCTAACTAAAAGATTGATCTTATTCAAATGACACTGCAATTGATCCAGACATTTTGGGATTCTCCTCTGCATAATAGAGTTCCTGGGGAGTACAAACACTTACCAAAATGTTGGAGGTTCAAGTTCACCCAGAGGTATGTCAGAAGAAAGATCTGGCAATCTACTTCCAAAAAAACAGCCATGAGGCAATGTTTCTACAAATGTATTTGTTCTGTAAGAATTCTCAGGTATATGGTAGAGCTGACAAGGGGCAAGTTTGTAGTCACTTCTCGGCCACAGCCAGCTACCTAGAGGAAATAAGTAGTTGGACCTGTGGGCTCAGGACCACAGTCACAGGAGACATCAAATTCAATTGGCATAACATACTACCCAAAACATTGTTCCACATCCTATAGCAACGGGGATCTTAAAAGCTTGCAAGTGGCCATCTAGATTTAACGAAGGGTCTCTCCTCATTCTGAGCAAAGAAGAATGAAGAAAACCAAAGACATACAGAAACAACTAGTCCACATGACTGGTACACCATGCAATCCTCAGCCTATATGACTATGAAACCAGAACTAGATGGTGCCCAGCTACCACTGTCAACCACTCAGAGGGAGATCTATATAGCAGATCCTGGATAGAGTGGAAGAACAATGTGGAACAAAACTCGCATATGAGCTGAACATTTACATTACTCCTTGGAGAGATCAATCATGGGAGAATAGAAGGGCTGTGTATGCAAAGGGAGACAGTTCAGGGGGCAGGAGTGCATGGAAGGGAAGGACACAAGGAAGAGGTAACTATGGGGAGGAAGTGGGAGGGGAGCTATTGCATTGTGGGAAATTGGAGTCAATGTCATGAGACAAAGTGTATGTGAGCTGCTGTATGGAAAGTGAATTTATTCTATAAACTCACCTGAATCACAATAAAAATTTAAAAAAAAAAAAACAGCCATGGAAAGCCCTGTGGAGTACAGTTCAACGCTGACACCCATGGGGTTGCCATAAGTCAGAATGGACTTTGGCAGTAACTAGTTTTCTCTGCATACTGTCTGCAGAGCCATTTAGTAAAATTACTTCTGTCAATCAAAACTTGAGCCATCTTTGGTCAAGTTGGCATTACAGCTTGATTCAACCACTTTGTAGCACGACCAGCAGAGTAAGTCTTGGTCCTCCTCAAAAAGCCAAATCTACCCTCAGAGAAAGAAGAAGATGAACAAAGAAGGCTCCTGGTTCTCAGGAGTCACACTAGGCCCAGACTCAGCTCCCAGAGAAGCACTGACAAAAAGCTCTGACATCTTTGAGGAATAACTGTCTCCATCTAGGTTGAAAAGGAACAACACAGATTTAAGTTCTGTAGAGGCTGCCAAAGTCAGTCCACCAAGCAGTCCGGCCACTGTGCCCAACTGAAGGTATTCCATTCATGTGGAGCTGCAGGGTCACACAATACATAGGGCAGCCCAAAAGAAGAATGGGCAAAGTCCAGGAACAGGCAAATCATAAAGACTAGAATTACAAATGGCCAATAAGCAGTTGAAAATATGTTTACTCTCATTGGTAATCTAAGAAATGTACATTAAATTATGTATTTCACTGTATATAAATTATATTTCAATAAAATGAATTTTTTAAAAAAGAAATACACACTAAAACAGCTTTACGCCATTTTCCTTTTGTCAAGTAAATTAAAAAATTATTTTAAGACACTAGTCAGCAAGGATATAATGAAATGGCACTTTCCTGCAACCTCACTGGAAAATAATTTAGCAATATGTACATGTCTATATTCTCTGAACTATTTCTAATTTCATTTTTAGGAATCCAACTTTTGGAGATAAAATGTTGACAAAGTTTCTGAAAATATTTATGCAAAGATGTTCATTAAGAAGTTAATTCTAATAGAATGAAGTATGTGTTTTATACCATAAAAAACAATAAAATGAAACAAACTCCAAAAAAGCCTTAATGTTACTTTGGAGTCATACCCAAGAAATATGACTGTAATATAATCTGCCCATGCAGAACGGATCACATAGGGTCATAGCTCGAAAAACCTTTAGAGATCATGGAGGGACAGGGACCTACTACTGGAGGTTACCTAGCTACTTAATGGCAGAGCCAGGACAAAAACAAGGTCTCCACTCCCAGTGCATGTTCTCTGCCTCAAAAGCATTTTTTGAAGTAATGAATTGACTTTTAATAGCATATTTCTTTTTGAAAACCTCTCCTCTTGTAAATTCTTGTCTGTTTCCTCTAAGTTTTTTAAATTATTTTTATTACTATTATTTTTTAATAAGAAGTAGGCTGCTTACACATTTTCTAAGTGCTGCAGAGGCGGGTGGGGTTCAGGGAATGCCCTCTGTTCCTCTGAGGGAACCTCTCCATCCATACCTGCAGTGGGGCACACGATCAAGAACCAATAATATTGAAGGAAGACGTCGAAGCTGCACTGAAGAAACTGGTGAAAAACAAGGCTCCAGGAATTGATGGAATACCCACTGAGATGTTTCAATAAATGTATGCCGCACTGGAGGTGCTTACTCATCTATGCCAAGAAACTTGGAAGGCATGACAACTGACAGGAAGACATCCATACTTGTACCCATTCCAAAGAAAGGTGATCCAATGGAATGTGAAATTATAGAACAATATAATTAATTTTGCATGCAAATAAAATTCAGTATTTTTCACCAATACTACATCAAAGGCATCAACTCTTCCTCCGTCTTCCTTACTCATTGTCCAGTTTTCACATGCATATGGAGCAACTGAAAATAGCATGGCTTGGGTTTGGTGCACCTTAGTCTCCAAAGTGATATTTTTGCTTCTTAACACTTTAAAAGAGGTCTTTTGCAGATTTTCCCAGTGCTATATGATGTGTGATTTCTTGACTGCTGCTTCCATGAATGTTGATTATGCATCCAAGTAAAATGAAATTTTTGACAGCTTCAATCTTTTCTCCATTTATCATGATGTTGCTTATTGGTTCAGTTGTGAGGATTTTTCTTTTCTTTATGTTGAGGTGTAATCCATACTGAAGACTGTAGTCTCTGATTTTCATCTGTAAGTGCTTCAAGTCATCTTCACTTTCAGCAAGCAAGGTTGTATCATCTGCATATTGCAGATTGTTAATGGTTCTTCCTCTAATTCTGATGCCGCATTCTTCTTCATATAGTGCAGCATCTTGGACTATTTGCTTAGCAAACAGATTGAATAAGTATAGTGAAAACATACAACCTTGAACAACACATTTCCTGATTTTAAACCAGGCAGTATCTATCCCCTTGTTCCGTTTCAACAACAGCCTCTTAGTCTATGTACAGGTTCCCGCATGAACACAATTAAGTGTGCTGGAATTCCTATTCTTCTCAATGTTATCCATAATTTGTTATGATCCACACAGTCAAATGCCTTTGCACAGTCAATAAAACACAAGTAGACCTCTTCCTGATACTGGTTTTATTACAGTATATGAATTATATCTCATTTTTAAAAAATGAAAAGTCCTAGCCTTCCCCTTGGATTTGATGGTGAGACTGAAGGAACACCAAGGACTAGCTTGACCCCAATAATAATACAGTAAGCAGCCTTTGTGTTAGATGTCACCACTTTCTCCACAGTTCCTTGGCTCCTTGTTCTTCTTTTTAGTCATCACTGTATTTTATATTTATAAAAAACTGTCCAAGGCCTGCCCTGGGTTACAGTCCTGGACAGGCCACAGCCATCTTTCTCTGGCTTTCATTCACTGCTTTCCCTGCATCTCCCACTCTGGTCCCCTCCAGCCCATCCCTCCTGAGGCAGCCAGAAGAACTTCCCTAAAGACACACATTGTATCATGGCTTGTACTGCTGAAACTATGGTAGTAGTTTCCCAAGAAACTAAAATATAGATGTTCAAACTCTGTAGCAGAGTTTACACATGCCTATCTAGCCTCATCCTTCTCCACTGCCCCATCCTTGGCCTTTTTGTGCCAGCCTTCCTGAGCAAAGTGGAATACCTTCAGTCACCCAGATGCTACTCATCCATATTACTCAGCCCAAGTGGCACCTCTTCTAAGCAAATCACCCTAATAAATACAATATTCCCCCACCCATGTTACTTCTTGCATTCAACAAACATTATTGAGTACCAATTACGTGTCAGACAATGTTGTGCACATATACTAGCAAAAAGAAAATAATTCCTACTCTCATGTGCTTACATTCGAAACATACCTCCACCAAAGCAGTTATAATGCTGGATTAAGAATATTGGATTCCTCATCTAGGTACGTCACTAAATTAAGAAACAGTTGAACATTTATTTATTCATTGTACTACCACCAGCTTCTACAAAAACACAGTAGCTCCTGAAAAACACACAGATGCTCTGCAAATGCTGGGGCTAAAAAATGCTTTAAGATGTGAAGAAGGACCTCAGTTAGATGCTTCCCAGAGCTACCAGGGTACCCAGTCATTCCTACCTCATAGCACTGACTGCCCAGCATGGAGACCAAGATCCATTGTCTCTTTACTCATCCAACTCAGTTCCAAGCATGTGGACCTCTCAGTTTCCTTGCTGTTAGGGATTGAGCTATGTCCCCAAAAAATATGCATTGTAAATCCTAACCTCTATGCCTATGGATGGAGCTCTGGTAGTGTAGTGCCTAAGGCACTTGACTGCTAACCAGAAGGCTGGTGGCTCAAACCCACCAATCACTCCTTGGAAGGAAGGTTGGGCAATCTACTTCTGTAGTGATATGCCTCAGAAACCCAAGGAAGGGTTCCATGACAACAACATGCCTAGGGTTATAATCTCATTTGCAAATGGGTTGTCTTTGTTATGTTGACAAGATAGGGTTAGTGTAGGGTGTGTATAAGTCAACCTCTTTTGGGATGTAAAGGAGATTAAACAAGCAAGCAAAAGTAGAAGCAGAGATAGGGGAAGATGTTGTTGTTGTGTTGTTGTTGTGTGCCGACTCATAGTGACCCCTCCTTGGGTTTCTGAGTATCACTACAGAAGTAGATTGCCCAACCTTCCTTCTGAGGAGTGCCTTGTGGGTTTGAACCACCAACCTTCTGGTTAGCAGTCAAGTGCCTTAGGCACTATGCTACCAGAGCTCCTGGGGGAAGATAGATGACCACAAAAATATCACCCAGGAGTAAAAGCTCTAAGAGACAGAGCACTTCTTCCAGAGGTGAACTTGAGAAGAGCAAGCCTTCCCCTAGAGCCAGTGCAATGAATTCAGACTTCTAAGTTCCTAAACTGTGAGAAAATAAATTTATCTTTATTAAAGCCACCCACTGGTGGTATTTCTGTCATAGCAAAACCAAAAACCAAACTCACTGCCATCATGACAACTCATAGCGACTTCTCCTTGGGCTTCTGAGGCGGTACCACTATGGAAGTAGATTGCCCAACCTTCCTTCTGAGGAGTGGCTGGTGGGTTTGAACCTCCAGCCTTCTGGTTAGTAGTCAAATGCCTTAGGCACAACACCACCAGAGCTCCTGTCATAGCAGCACTAGATAACTCAGACATCTGTCTAGAAACAGTAAGTACTCAATGCAGCTGCAAAACCAAGTCCAGGGCAAGTGTGCCCTTGCCTTGGAACTTCACACTTTAGAGTCTTGATTTGGTGTTCTTACAAGGTGTGTTCATTCTCATAGAATGAGGTATCCAATACCTGGCTACCACTGTCAAGCACTTGGAAAGGGATCAGTGCAGGAGACCCTGGATGGAGTGGAAGAACAATGTGGAACAAAACTCAAAATCATAACAAAGACCAGGTTTACTGCTCTGACAGAGCCTAGTGAGACTCCCAAGACTAAGGCCTCTAGTTATCCTTCAACTCTGGAATTGAACTCACTCCCGCGGCTTCCAGCCAAACAACAGACAGGCATATAGTGTGAACAGTTACACCAGGCAGATGCACTCTTTAGAATGATCAATCATAGGAGAACAGAAGGGTAGTATTTGCACAGGGAGATAGCTCAAGGGGCAGGAATGCATAGGAAAAAAGAACACAGGGAAAAGGTAACTATAGGGAGGAAATAGGAAGAGAGCTGTTACATTGTGGGGAATTGCAGTCAATGTCATGAAACAAAATGTGCATGCAATGCTGTATGGAAAATGAATTTGCTCTATAAACTTTCACCCAAATCACACACACACACACACACACACACACACAAAGTGAGGTGTCCAAGATTTGAGGGGTTAAGAAGATGTGTATACCACACTGGGTACTCAGGGCCCTAACTGACCTGTTGGTGTTATTAGGTGCTCTTGAATTAATTTTGACTTACAGTGACCTAATGTGACAGATGAAAATTGCCCTGTAGTGCTGCTATGACAGGAGCTCTGTAGGGTTTCCTAGACTGAAATCTTTATGGAGAGGAGCCCTGGTGGTACAGTGGTTAAGTGCTTGGCTGTTAACCAAAAGGTTGGCAGTTTGGACTCACCAGCTGCTCCATGGGAAAAAAATGAGGCAGACTGCTTCCAGACAGTTAGTTCTACTCTATCCCAGAGGGCTGCTATGAGTTAGAATCCACTTGATGACAACGGGTTTGTTTGTTTTTCATTATTTTATTATTATTATTATTTTGAATCCTTATGAAAGCAGAACACCAGGTCTTTCTCCCTTGGGTGGGTGGGTTAAATTCACCAGCTTTTCACTGCAGCCAAGTGGTTAATCATTTGCACCCTCAGTGCTCCTCTACCTGACCTAAAGGACAGGTTTTTACCCAGGAGACACGAAAATACGTCAGTACAAAAAGATGCACATGAGTGTTCATGATAGCTTTATTTGCAAAAATTGGAAACAATCTAAATGTCTCCAAACAGGTGAATGGATAAAAAAAAATTGTGGTATACCCATAAAATGGAACACTATTCAGACATAACAATTAACTACTAAATATAAACACAGCAAGATGAATCTCAAAATAATTGAATGAAAAATGTCAGACAAAAAGACTATATATGGTATTATTCTATTTCTATAAAAATTCCTTAAAATGCAAATAATTCTATAGAGACAGAAGTCAGATTAGTGTTGGGGGATGCAGGGCACAAGAAAATTTTGAGGGTGATGGATAGGTATGTTCATTATATTGACTGTTGATAGTTTAGCAGGTATATATATACCAAAACTCACCAATCTGTACACTTGAAAAATCTGGCATTTTTAGCTTTAGTTCATCAAAAGACTTAACCAAAAAAGTGAAGACAAACTACACACTGGAAGAATATCTTTGGAAACCATATATCCAATAAGAATTTAATAACTAAAATATATATAAAACTTAAAAACCTTAACAACAAAAAGGCAAGTAACCCAATCATAAAATGGGCAAAGGACTTGAATAGACATTTCATCAGAGGACATTCAAATGGCCACCAAATACATGAAAAGATGCTCAGTTATTTATTAGCTATTCAAACCAAAAACCAAACTCACTGCCATCGAGTCGATTCCAACTCATAGCAACCCCCTTTGGGTTTCTGAGGCAGTGTTTTGGTTACCTAGTACCACTCTAACAGAAATATCACATCTAAAGCAGCTACTCAGCTGCTCCAATAGATTCCACCATGGAGTTAATTACCAATCTCACCATAAGGAATAACTGCATCCAGCTGCCCAGCCACTCAACCAGGCCCAGCCAAGTTCACACACAAACTTTATTACCACAGGTGGTAAATCTTTACAGAAGTAGATTGCCCAGTCAGTCTTCCTTCCAGGAGTGGCTAGTGAGTTTGAACCGCCAACCTTCTGGTTAGCAGTGAAATGCCTTAGGCCATACACCACCAGAGCTCCTTTAACCCACTGCCATAGAGTCAGATCTGACTCATAACGACCCCTCCTCCTTGGGTTTCCAAGGCGGTATCACTATGGAAGTAGATTGCCCAACCTTCCTTCCAAGGAGTGGCTGGTGGGTTTGAACCGCCAGCCTTCTGTTTAGCAAATGCCTTAGGC
>NW_006921612.1:4741335-4747437 GCF_000298275.1 Orycteropus afer afer
TTGCTGGTGGGAACACTGAACAGTGCAGTCATTATGGAAAACAGTGTGGAGGTTCCTCCAAAAACTAAAAACAGAACTACCATATGACCAGGCAATTCCACTCCTAGGTATATACCCAAAAGAGTTGAGAGCAGAGACTCGGAGACTTGTACACCAATGTTCACTGCATCACCACAGTAGCTAAAAGGTGGAAACAACCGAAATGCCCATCAACAGATAAATGGACCAACAAAATGTGGTACATCCATACAATGGAATACTATTTAGCCAATAGGAGAAATGAAGTCCTGATATATGGTAAAACATGGATAGGGCTGGAAGACATTATGCTAACCGAAATAAGTGAATCACAAAAGGACAAATACTGTATGATCTCATTTATATTAAAAAAAAAAAAAAGCAGGAAAGGCAAATGTGCAGAAGAACTGGGTGGATCGAATCTTTAGAAGAATCCTGATCAAAAGGGTGAAAATGCATTAGACAATTTCAGGTTCTCATAAAATCCAGTGCTTCTGGAACATGGAGGCCGAATGAACCCCTGAAACTACTGCCCTGAGATAATCTTTAAACTTTAAACCAAAAATATCCCTTGAAGTCTTCTTAAAACCAAACAATAGTTTTGCTTAATTAGTAAAAAATGTCTGCCTTGAGCATTATGCTCTTTAAGAATTATCTATATGGGATCAAACAGACAACAACAACTTGAAAGATTAGATAAGAACCTAATGGGACAAGTAAGTTTATGTTAATAGAGGAGAAACAATTTGGAAAAGAAAGGTGAGAATCGTTGCACAACTTAAAGAATGTAATCAAATGTTACTGAATTGTACATATAGAAACAGTTGAATTAATGTTACGTTGTATTTTGTGTATTTTCAACAGCAATATAAATAATTTAAAAAAGCAAAGCACATTTGGAAAGAAAAGTTGTTTTGCCATTCTGTACACTATTTATGTCTCAATAAAGCTATTAAAAACAACTACGTTAAGGTAACATTTCTTATCTGTCAGGTTTGTAAAAACCAAAAAAATCTGATAATACAGTCTGTTAGAAAGGTAAAGGCAAAATAAAAATGGTCAACCACAGGAACGATTTTTTAAATATCTATCAAAATTACAAAGGCATTTGACCCTTGGATTCAGAAATCTGCTTCTGAGAAATTATCCTATGGATAAACTGGCACATTTAGAAATATACTTTACTAATGTACATACAAGATTATATATTGCCACGCTGTTTTCAACAACCCCCACCTCAAAAAAGTAATCCAAGTGTCCATCTACAAGAGACTGGTTAATAAATTACAGTACTTTTCACATGGTGGAATGCTAAAAACCAAAAAACCAAACCCATTGCTGTTGGATCGATTCCAACTCATAGTAATCCTATAAGACAGAGGAGAACTGCCTCATAGGCAAGGCTATAAATCTTTACAGAGGCACTATCACGAAGCAGCTGGTGGATTCAAATGATCAACCTATCAGTTAGCAGCCACACGCTTAACCACTGTACCACCAAGACTCCTTGGTGGAATGCGAAAACCAAAATACCAAGAGCAATGCTAGGTAACTTAAAGAGATAGAGAGAGAAGGCTCTTTATTGGTGGGAAAAATTTCCCAGGATATATTGTTAAGTGGAAAAAAGCAAATGGAAAATGTTGTTAGCTGCTGTTGAGTTGGCTCTGACTCATAGTGACCCTATGTACAACAGAACAAAACACTGCCAGTTCTGAGCATACCAATCCTTGTTCTGCTTGAAACCATCATTACAGCCATTGTGTCAATCCATCCTGTTGAGGGTCTTCCCTTTTTTTGCTGACTCTCTACTTTACCAAGCATGATATCCTTCTGCAAGGACTGGTCCATTCTGACAACATGTAAAGTAGCATACATAAAATACTACTTTTATTTTTCCCCAAAGAACAGAAATAAAAATATGTGCTGAAATTTTTTTTATGTTTGCATAAACAGTCACCAGAAATTTATTCGAGAACTCAAAAAGTGGTTTCCTAAGTGGGGAATGGAGAAGGCAGCTGGATGGGGGGCAGCATGAGATGTTTCACTGTACACACTTTTACATTGTTTTTATTTTTGATGAATTGGAATGAACCTGTTTGAAAAACCTTTATTAAAAACTTCTGAACATCCATTTGGTCTCTCTGGCCTGGGATTACCTTTTTAGAAGTACTTTTAGATTAAATAGGATAGTGGCTCTGTAAGGTGTTTATTGAACCATAGCAACATTTCTCAAAGCCTAAAGACTACCTAGGAGCTCTGGTGGCATAGTGTCTAAGGCATTTGACTGCTAACCAGAAGGCTGGTAGTTCAAACCCAACAGCCACTCCTCAGGAGGAATATTGAGCAATCTATTTCCATAGTGATACTGCCTCGGAAACCCAAGGAGGGGTCACTATGAGTCAGATCTGACTATCTGCCGGAGAATCTGGAACCCTAATTTAAAATGTAGGTTCCTAGATGCCACCCTAGACCTAATAATTCAGTATCCTTACAGCCAGTGCTCAATGACATGCATTTAAAAAAAAATGCCTAAAAGATTTTATAGATGCTAAAATTAGAGGCTCTCAGCAAACATTTATTCAGTATCTACTTCCATAGCAATACTGCCTCGGATCTGACTCCACAGCAGTGGGTTTGGTTTTGGTTGACTATGTACCAAGCACTCTTCTAGGGATATAAATAAGATCTCCGGACAAGATAGATGAGATAGAAGGGGAAGGGGAAGAGAATCAAAGTTTGATAAGGACTTGACAGGCCCTTGCTGGCTTTGAAGAGAACCAGGAGCCAGGGTATGCACATAGCCTCTAGAAGCTGAGAACAAACCCCTCCCAATATTAACTAAATGCCAGCAAGGAAATGGGGCCCACAATCCTATAACTGGATGGTGCTGAACGTATCAAATAACTTGAATATTCGAGGCTGGAAGTAGATTTTCTTTTAGAGCCTTCAAAAAGGAACACCACACTGCCAATATCTTGGCTGCAGCCAAATGGAGCTAAGTGGAGAATTAATTGAACCACAGTGTCAACCTCCTGTCCTAAAAGGAAACAGTGATCTAATAATTTTGTAAGATTCTTGCTTTCTGGAGGCATATATTATGCAGGAAGAAACAAATAAAGACAAGGAATTGATTAAATAGTAGCATGTGGAATGTGCAGAATTAAAACAGGGTGGCCTAGAGGGACTGGGCTGGAGGTGGCATTAAAATTGAGACCCAGATGACAAGAAGGAGCATGCAAGAGGGATGGAGAGGCAATCCAAGCTAAGGAAACAGTTTGTGCAAAACACAAGGCAGCACAGAGCCAGTGTGGCTAGAGGTAAATGGGTTAGTGGGCCCTAAAAGAGGAAGGCTGGGGACTGATTCTAGAGGGTTCTGGAAGAGGGTCAAGAGTTTAGATTTTCCTACTTTGGTGAGTAATGACTGGAGTCTTAAAAGCTTTCAAGCATCCATCTGGACTGCAACTAATGGTCTCTCCCCTTCTGGAGCAAAGAAGAGTAAAGAACGTCAAAGATTCAAGGAAAGAACTAGTTGAAAGAGTTAATGAACCATGGGAGCCACAGCCTCCACTAAGACAAGAAGAGTCAGACGGTGTCCCACTACCAGTACAGACTCCTCTGATAGAGATCACAATACAAAGTCCTGGACAGAGGAGTAGAAAAATGCAGAACATGATTCACAATCATAAAAAAGAAAAAGACCAGACTTACTGGTCTGATAGAGACTGGGGGAACCCCTGAGACTATAGCCCTTGGACATGCTTCAAATCAGGAGCTAAAACCACCCCCAGGAATCACTTTTCAGCCAAGCAATAAACAGGCCTACAGGGTGAACAGTGATACTCCTGAAGAACGTGATTTTCAGATCAACCATGTAAGACCAGTAGGGAGGCATTTGCCCAAGAGCAAAGATCACAGGGCAGAAAGAGGGGGGAGAGAAGGACAAATGGAAATGGAGAATGCAGGGAGGAAGTGGGAAGACTGCTGTTTTAGTGAAGGGATTGCAACTAATGTCACAAAACAAAATGCATATAAATTACTGAATGTGAAACTAATGTGCTCTGCAAGCATTCACCACCCCACTCAAAAAAAAAAACAACTTAAGGGTTAAAAAAAAAATGTTTGGATTTTATTTTAAGGGTATGGGAGGATTTCAAGCCAGACGGTCCAGTGACATCCTGTTTTTTAAAAGATAATTCTGACCGTTGGGTAGTGGCAGGATTGGTCAGAGTCTGCTGCAATATAGAGAAGAGATTATGGTGTCTTCCATTAGGTTGTTCCACTGGGCATGCTGAGAAGCAGATGGATATGGGATAGGTTATGAAAGCGAAATTCACAGCAACCTAGTCCTTACACGTTTTGCAATTGAAGGGGCTGGACAGGAAGGTAGTGCCCAGGCTGTTTGCTTGAGCACCAGATGCGTGAGTCCAAGGAGCCTTTTACTGAGCTTATAAGGAAAGAATGTATAAATGTGAGCTGTTTGTTGAAAATGATGTTAACTCTTAGTTATAAAGCCAATACAAAGGAAAAAAAAGTCTAAAAAGAACCATTTAAAATTACCCCTGAAGTTCTTGAAAATAAGGAAAGTCTAAATGGTCACCATTTACTGAAGGTATGAAGAGGGTTTACATAGTGAAATTTGAAAGCCATTGGGTGAAGATCTGGCAAATCAAGAAGGACTTGACCATGGTCCAAGATGGACCTGCCTTATGTTAAAGTTAAACTCCAAGGAACTACTTTGTGAGTTTCACAATTCTGCCTCAGGCTGGTCCTGACCCCATGCATACATAAAGCAGCAAGCCGACATTCCTTCCTTCTCTGTGGGCTGGACTTCTGGTTTGGTGAGAGTTGCTGAGAGCTGGAGGGGAGGAAGGGAAGGGGAAATCCTGTCAAAGCTAGGTCACCTAGCACAAATGCAGAGGCTATCTCAGCAGGGCCTGAACTAAGGGATAAAGGCAGGGGAGAAAAGGAGAAGCTGTCTTCTACCAAGGAGCCTTCGACAAGGGCAGAGAATCAAGAATCAAGTTGTTGGAATTTAAGGCCTGAATCTCATCAGCTATTCGATCCTGCACAAGTAACGTAACTCTGAACCTTAATTCCATAAAATGTGGATATTACCTTACTTCACAAGACTGTAGTAAAAATTCCATGACCAAAAAGAAAAACCATACTCACTGCTATTGAGTCGGATCCGACTCATAGCAACCCCTCCTTGGGTTTCTAAGGTGCTGTCTCTATGGAAAGAGATTGCCCAGTCTTCCTTCTGAGGAGTGGCTGGTGGGTTGAACTGCCAGCCTTCTGGTTAGCTACGTAAAGCACCTAATACAGTGCCTGACATTCAGTGGGTAATCAATAAATGGCAATTATTAAATCAGTAGAATAATCTGAGAAGCTTCACTATGTGAAGAAGAATGCAACATCAAGATTGGAGGAAGACTCATTAACAACCTGTGACATGTAGATGACACAACCTTGCTTGCAGAAAGTGAAGCTCTTACTGATGAAGATCAAAAACTACAGCCTTCACTATGGATTATACCTCAAAACAAAGAAAACAAAACTTTTCATAACTGGACCAATAAGCAACATCATTATAAACAGAGAAAAGATTGACATTGTCACAGATTTCATTTTACTTGGATCCACAATCAACTCCCATGGCAGCAGCAGTCAAGAAATCAAACAACATGTCGCACTGGGCAAATCTGCTACAAAAGACCTCTTTAAAGTGTTAAAAAACAAAGATGTCACCTTGAGGACTAAGGAGTACCTGACCTAAGCCATGGTATTCTTTTTTAAATTTTGATTGTGATTTGGGTGAAAGTTTACAGAGCAAATTCATCTTCCATACAGCAGCTCACATACACTTTGTCTCATGACACTGACTCCAATTTCCCACAATGAAACAACTCCCCTACCACTTCCTCCCCATAGTTACTTCTTCCCTGTGTCCTTCCCTCCCATGCACTCCTGTCCTGCTGAGCTGTCTCCCTGTGCATGCACAACCTTTCTGTCCTCCCATGACTGATTTCTCCAAGGAATGTATCTAACTAATGTAAATGATCATATATGCCTGTCGTTTGTTTG